>NW_027507903.1:667547659-667631874 GCF_037356315.1 Lithobates pipiens
TCCTATTGCCCGGGGGCCCCGTGAGTTGTCAGTCCGCCCCTGGATACAGCCCATCTCATTTCCTGGCTGGCGGGCAACCAGCACCATCTAGCCCCTTTTCTTCATAGCCTGACTTTAAAGTACGCTGGTGGCCCCCTCCCACCAGCCATGATCTGTGTACATCACTGGACACTAAAATAAGGTATGTAATAAAAATAGAATGGCTTTATTAAAAAATTACATTAACTTAAACTACGTAGAGGGTTCTTTACTGTAAGAGCGGCAAGGATGTGGAATTCCCTTCCACAGGCGGTGGTCTCAGCAACGGGCATTGATAGTTTCAAGAAACTGTTAGATAAGCACCTGAACGACTGCAACATACAGGGATATACAATGTAATACTGACATATAATCACACACATAGGTTGGACTTGATGGACTTGTGTCTTTTTTTCAACCTCACCTACTATGTAACTGTGTAACGTGTTGATGAGAGGGAAGGGAGGAACCAGGGAAGGAAAAATATAATAGGATTCAACTTAAAGTGGACTTCATAACAGGTTCAGTCATCTGCCCAACTATAACCCCTCCCAGTGCCTTGTACTTAACTTTCATTCACCTCCCCGTCACTTTATCCCCCCCTGGAGAGATGGAGGCATGTGACTCTCCAAGCTCCTCCTACAATACAGAGCCAGACCCGACTGCTGTCACGGGTGGGGCAGAGTTCATAGCTCTTCAGAAACCATGACATCAGACCGAGACAAAAGTACAGTTAAATCATACTTGTTTAATAATAGAAGTAAATAGAACAAACGTAGTACAGTTCAGGAACCGGAAAGGATAGTCAGACAAGCCAAACGTCAGGGAGCCAGAGATGAGCGAAGTAGAAACAGCAAGCAGGATCTGGAGCCAGAAGGGATGTCAGCCAAGCAAGTCTTTTAACAGGAATGCAGGAGAGAGTCTCTGTGATGTTGACCAAGGCGAAGGCAGAGATCCTCTGGGCTGGACGGCTTAAAGTGGTTGTAAATCCTTACAGACCACTTTAACCTACCAGTAAGCCTAGATTAAGGCTTACCTGTAGGTGCAAGAAATAACGGGCACTGATGTCTATGGCCGTAGACAGTGGCACAGGCACACTGAGCGTGCCACTAGTGAAGGCGATCATGCCGTAGCTGATGGCTCCGGCGTGCATGCGCCGGAGTGACGTCATCGCTGCTCTGGTCAGTCACAGCCGCGATACCCGGAAGTCACTCCAGGAGATATGTCGGTGACGGAGGAGGTGAATGAGGGTCGCAGCGGGGGCTTCGATCTCAGGTAAGTAATTCATAATGAGCTAGTATGCCTTTGTCCTGCAGGGTGTTTTTTTGTTTTGTTTTGTTTTTTAGAGAGGCTTTACTTCCTCTTTAAGTAGGCAGGACTGACGAGCAGGATATCATCAACAGCTGAGTAACTGTGGAGAGAGATGGGAGCTGTCAATTAGCCAACAGCTGAGCGGCCAGCTCAGAGAAGGAAGGGCTGAGCCCAGCCCTGACAATAGCCCTGTGAAAGCTCTGTTTAGAACAGTGATGGTGAACCTTGGCACCCCTAGATGTTGTGGAACTACATTTCCCATGATGCTCAACTACACTGCAGAGTACATGAGCATCAAGGGAAATGTAGTTCCAGAATATCTGGGGTGCCAAGGTTCTCCATCACTGGTCTAGACTGTATTGGAGCACAGGTAAGGCTCTTTTATACTTTGCTCCAATAGGTGATTGAGGGATCAGGGGAGCAAACAGGTAAAGTCACAGGTCGGCATTTTATTGGAACTGCCCTATGAGGCCAATGCACCAGTGCACTTACAAGTCATTTTTAATGTGACTCTGATTTTAGCAGGTTTGCTCCTCCCATATTTTCTATTAAATATAGATGTAGCACCCTCTACCAATAGGTAGGTGCTAGTAATGTTTTTTTTTTTTTTTACTAGGAACTGTCAGCATAGGCAAATTTAGGCAGGCTTATGATGCAAACTAGGCCTGTCTGTTTTGATCTGGGGGCTGGGAGTGGTCAGAGTAGCAGTGGGTGTGACCACCTGTGCTCCAGTTCTGAGGAGCCTCCCCTGCTTCCAGGGAGAATATTCTGGAAGAGGGGCTGGGCCTAGACCTGAAGTGGCAGGCAGCTCATGTGGGAGCGCTGACCAATCCCCATCTGGTATTGGCTCCCTATATAAGCTGAGGTAACATGCCACTGGGGGGAGATGTCGGCTGAGTGAAGTGAGGAATGGAATACTAGGCAGCAGCAGGAGGGCACCCCCATCTGGAGGGGGTATAACGATTGCAGGAGGAGGCCCGGGGAGAGCTTTGTCACCACACGGTCGGGGATAAAGAACTCCTGGAGCAGAGGGACAGGTGAAGCTGTTGGAACGTATGGTCCAGTTAAGTTCCTCATCAAAGACTCAGGGCAGTGAAATGTGCCAGGAAGTCTGAGGGAACTTTGCTTCTACATGGTCATTAGCAAAGTCTTCATCATTTACACGGTGAATGATGGGGATCAAAGGAGAGACTGTGGGGATATGTGTCAAATCGATGTGGCCTGAGGGCACAGGATTTGCAAGCTGGGCTAGCTGGGAACAGTGGTCCACCATCCAAGACAAATATGCTTTTAAACTACTGGGCCTCTGGGGAGAGGTACTGCCTGGGGACCCTTGCAGTGATGTTACTTTGGATTCAAGTCAATCTCCCCAAGACGGACAGACTCTGGGATCCATGTTAAGGGCTTATATGCCACATTTAGTAAGGGTTGAGGTCAGGGTTCGGTGCAGGCCACTCAAGCTCCTCCTCACCAAACCCATCAAACCATGTCTTAATGTATCTGTCTCTACACTTCTGGGTTAGCTTCCTACAAAATTTTGGAGTGTGTCTGTGGGGATTTGTGCACATTTGACCAAAAGGGGATTTGTGAGGTCAGACACCGATGATGGATGAGAAGACCTGGCTCACCATTGTTGTGCCAATTCATATCAAAGGTGCTCAAGAGGGTTGAGGTCAGGGTTCTGTGCTGGCTACTTAAGTTCCTTCACCACAAACTGAACACCAAACTGGTCAAACCATGTCTTTATGGAATTGGCTCCATTCCTCCAGGAAGACTTCCCACAACATTTCGGAGTGTGTCTATGGGAAAGTATGCCCATTTGGATGAAAAGACCTGGCTCATAATTGGCATTCCATCCCAAAGGTGTGCAGTGGGGTTGAGATCAAGGCTCTGTACCGGCCACTTGAAATCCTCCACACCATATATTTATGGAGCTGGCTCCTCTCTTTTGGGTTATCTTCCCACAAAATTTTGGAGTGTGTCTGTGGGAAGTTGTGTCCGATCAGCCAAAAGAACGTTTGTGAGGTCAGATACTTATGTTGGATGAGAAGACCTGGCTCACAATCCACATTCCTTCCCAAAAGTTTTCCGCAAGGTTGAAGTCAAGGCTCTAAGCAGACCTCTCAGTCGAGTTCCTCCACACCAAACTCATCAAACCACCTCTTTTTGGTGCTGGCTTCACTCTTCAGGGATAGCTTCCTACAAAATTTTGGAGTGTGTTGAATCAGCCAAAAGAATATTTGTGAGGTCAGGTACCAATGTTGGCTTAGAAGACCTGGTTCACCACTGAGGTTCCAATTAATCCCAAAGATATTCAGTAGGGTTGAGATCAGGGTTCTGCACAGGCCTCTAAAGTTCATTCACACCACACTCATCAAACCACATCTTTATGGATCTGTCTTTACACTTCTGGCTTAGCTTCCCACAAAATTTTGGAGTGTGTCTGTGAGAATTTGTGTCCAGTCAGCCAAAAGAATATTTGTGAGGATGTTGGATGAGAAAACCTGGCTCACAATCGACGTTCCTTCCTCAAATTGTTCAGTAGAGTCGAGGTCGGGGCTCTGTGCAGCCTACTCAATTGAGTTCCTCTACACCAAATTCATCAAATCATGTCTTTTTGGAGCTGGCTCTACCTTTCAGGGAAGGCTTCCGGCAACATTTTGGAGTCTGTCTGAGGGAATTTGTCTCAAATCAACCAAAAGAACATCGGTGAGGTCAGGTACCAATGTTGGATGAGAAGACCTGGCTGACCACCAAGGTTCCAATTCATCCTAAAGATATTTAGTAGGGTTGAGGTCAGGGGTTTATGGAGGACACACCAGTTCCTCCACACCAAACTGGTCAAACCATGTCTTCATGGAGCCAGGGGCGGATCCAGAGTCCAGTCTCGGGAGGGGCACTGCTATAAAATATGTTTTTTGGGGGCAATTTATATGGGAAATGGCTGTTATTGGCGCTTCAATCATTACGGCACCATGGTTGTTATGGTGTCAGGATGATTGAAGCACATTATTTCTATTAATACATTGTAATATAAAATTAAATGGTTCAACTCACCATAATGCAGAATCAGTGGGAGCCCTGAGGGTGTCATTTGCCATGTTGCCTGCCACCAAATGCGGATTGTCACTTGCCACGTCACTTGTCACCAAATGCGGATTGTTACTTGCCACGTCACCTGTCACACATTGCGGATTGCCACTTGCCACGTCACCTGCCACACATTGCGGATTGTCACTTGCCACGTTGCCTGCCACACATTGCGGATTGCCACTTGCCACGTAGCCTGCCACACATTGCGGATTGTCACTTGCCACGTCACCTGCCACACATTGCGGATTGTCACTTGCCACGTCGCCTGTCACCAGATGCGGATTGCCACGTAGCCTGCCACACATTGCGGATTGCCACTTGCCACGTCACCTGCCACACATTGCGGATTGTCACTTGCCACGTTGCCTGCCACACATTGCGGATTGCCACTTGCCACGTCACCTGCCACACATTGCGGATTGTCACTTGCCACGTTGCCTGCCACACATTGCGGATTGCCACTTGCCACGTAGCCTGCCACACATTGCGGATTGTCACTTGCCACGTCACCTGCCACACATTGCGGATTGTCACTTGCCATGTCGCCTGTTACCAGATGCGGATTGCCACGTAGCCTGCCACACATTGCGGATTGTCACTTGCCACGTCACCTGCCACACATTGCTGATTGTCACTTGCCACGTAGCCTGCCACACATTGCAGATTGTCACTTGCCACGTCCCCTGCCACACATTGCGGATTGCCACTTGCCACGTAGCCTGCCACACATTGCGGATTGTCACTTGCCACGTAGCCTGCCACACATTGCGGATTGTCACTTGCCCAGTCCCCTTCCACACATTGCGGATTGCCACTTGCCAAGTAGTCTGCCACACATTGCGGATTGCCACTTGCCACGTAGCCTGCCACACATTGCGGATTGTCACCTACTGTGTCACTTTTCTGCTAAGGTGTTCTTTTGTTGAGTCCAGAGTGAAGATAGGCAGCAGAGAGATGATGTAATCTTTCTGCTGCACACAGCTTCCTGCACAGTGAGGGCGGAACTGGAGGGATGCAGGACAGTGAGAGATGATGTCATCTCCCTGCTCCCCTGCCTGCTGGCTTCCTGATTGGCCAGCAGCCCTCCTAAGCCGCCCAGCTGCCCCCCCCACCCGTCCACTCAGCGCAATCACCCGCGGAACCGGCCGCGCTGGCACCTGCGGAACCGGCCGCGCTGGCACCCACGGAACTGGCCACGCTGGCACCCGCGGAACCGGCCACGCTGGTACCCGCGGAACTGGCCGCGCTGGTACAGGCGGAACCGGCCCCGATTGCACCCGCGGAACCGGCCGCGCTGTCATCAGCTGGCGGTATTCTCGGAGGGGTCAATTGCCCCCCCTGGATCCGCCCCTGCATAGTACAAAGGGGCACAGTCATGGTGGAACAGAAAGGGGTCTTCTCCAAACTTTGGTAACAAGGTTGAAAGAGCACACTTGTCTACATTGTCTTTGTATGAGGTAGTATGAACAGTATCCTCCACTGAAAACACCTGATTCCCATACTCTCATACTGTAGCGTATAGCTGAAAAAAATATTTCAATGATTATACAGTACATTCCCTTTAAAGCAGATGGTTTGGATAACCTATACCAGTAGCTTGCAGAATGCCCACATTAAAAAACAATAATTTCAGAAGAGCCGATTCCCATTCCAGGAAGGCAATTAGAACTCTCACTGAACACCTCGTCTAAGCCCAATGTTTCATGAAAAGGTTACACCAGCCAATTAGTAGAGAAACTCAGAAAAACTCTCATTAACAACCAAAATCATCAGAAATTCTCAGAAATACTCAGGAACCTCTATCAGATCAGTTATTGCGAATGTAGCAGTTAGCAAGTGAGATTGTACAGATCCCTTTTGGCCTTCAATATCTTCAGCTATGTTGTTGCAGAACGGGGCAGACCAGATCCATGATGTCACTGGTTTTGCTTCAACTGGCGTGGTGAGGGGGAGCCAAAAAACGGCACCTCATTCCCAAGGAACAACTGTCTCTATACTGTTCTTTAGCCACCATAGAAAGCTTTTAGCAATACTCACCTTTTCCATAATGAGGGTAAAACTGCCTGATTTACAAAATATTGTCTCTGTGTCCTACCAAGTCAGAGAAGCAGCCAAGAGGTCCATGGTAACTCTGGAGGAGCTGCAGAGATCCACAGCTCAGGTGGGAGAATCTGTCCACAGGACAACTATTAGTCGTCTCTCCACAAATCTGCCCTTTATGGAAGAGCGGCAAAAAGAAAGACATTGGTGAAAGAAAGCCATAAGAAGTCTCGTTTGCATTTTGCGAGAAGCCATTTGAGGGACACAGCAAACATGTGGAAGAAGGTTCTCTGGGCAGATGAGACCAAAACTGAACTTTTTGGCCAAAAAGCAAAATGCTACGTGTGGTGGAAAACTAACACTGCACATCACCCTGAACACACCATCCCCACCGTGAAACATGGTGGTGACAACATCATGTTGTGGGGATGCTTTTCTTCAGCAGGGACAGGGAAGCTAATTAGAGTTGATGGGAAGATGGATGGAGCCAAATACAGGACAATCTTAGAAGAAAACCTGTCAGTCTGCAAAAGACTTGAAACTGGGTCAGAGGATCACCTTCCAGCAGGACAATGACCCGAAACATACAGCCAGAGCTACAATGGAATGGTTTAGATCAAAGCATATGTTAGAATGGCCCAGTCAAAATCCAGGTCTAAATCCAATTGAAAGTACGATATATAGGGGGATTGCGCCTCATATTCACTAATCCCCCCAAACAATATAAATATAAACTCAGAAAATGATTTGTGAACACCCAGTGTCACTGTGCTACCCCAACTAATACAAAACCACTAATTATGCCAACAAATGTACAACTTATTATTTTAAATGAATAAAGTGCTTCATATGCTGTGATGTTACAACTAATTCAACTGTGTAATCTCAGTCACCATCCATCTTCTAATGGGTGATCCTCAAGTGTCACCAAAAAAGCAGACCCAGATCGTGCCACCACCACCTAGTAGAATGGCCACTCACCAGATGTCATCACACAGTAAGCCTTCAGTTCATTCAATGGATAACCAATCCTCAGTGTACTTCTCCCGTTAACAATTCCTCATTATCCGTATGTTCATACAAAAATCAAATAGAACCAATATAGTGTAAGGCCGCGTACACACGGGCGGACTGTTCGCCCAACCTTGTCCGCTGAACAGTGTTTGGGCGGACAGTCCGCTCGTGTGTGGGGCTTCAGCGGACAGTTTCAGCGGACAGTTGGACGAACAAGGTCTTACGGAAATTCCGAAAAACTGTCCGCTGAAACAAGGTTTCAGCGGACTGTTCGCTCGTGTGTAGGCTTGTTCGGCCAACTAAGTCTCGCGCATGCTCAGAAAGGATTTCCACGTCGGAAGGTTGCATTGCAGTGTATTGGACGTCGTATTTTTCGTCCCGTCGTACGTGCCGTTCACGTCATCGCGCACGGTTTCAGCAAACTGTTCGTCCGTCGTGTGTGGCCATGTCCGTCCATGCTAAGTTTGAGCGGACTGTTTGCCGAAACTGTTGGACGGACAAAGTTGGGCGAACAGTCCGCGCGTGTGTACGCGGCCTAAAACCGTTTCACCTTTAATTAGGAAATCAATAAAAACATATTGCACTCACATTTCGATGTGTCTCATAGCCGACACCAAGCTTATCCAGCTGTATAGAAAACAGCATGGGATTGGGTATACCCGGAAAAATTCCACAGGTGGTAAACTCCTCCCTCCACTAAGACAACCTGTTCCCAGCCGATCTTCAAGGACAATAAGTCTCCCACAGCTTCTACGCGTTTTGCAGTTCAGCGTCGTCAGGCAGAATATGGAGATGCTGTGTTTATATCGGCCATTCTGCTGTTGTATATTTGCAGGACACGGTCGGCAAGCGAATACAAATGTACCCCACACGTTTCACATATTTATTTGTAAAAAATGTTGAAAACCATTTATCATTTTCCTTCCACTTCACAATTATGTGACACTTTGTGTTGGTCTGTCACTTAAAACCTCAATAAAATACATTTACGTTTTTGGTTGTAACAGGGTAAAATGTGGAAAATTTCAAGGGATATGAATACTTTTTCAAGGCACTGTAACTACATAAGAAGGCCTTTCTCCGCTGATCATCTATATAAGAAAGGCCCTTCTTACCACATCTACATCTATATAGGAAGACTCTTCCCCGCTGACTAATTATACACCTATATAAAAAGGTCCTTATGCACTGGTCACCTATACACCTTTATAAGAAGGACCTATTCCACTGACTATGCACCTTTATAAGAAGGACCTATTCCACTGACCAACTATACACCTATATAAGAAGCCCCTCCTGCACTGAGCACCTACTGTATATAAGAAGGACCTATTCCACTAACCAGCTATATAACTAAATGAGAATGTCCTTCAGTACTCACCACCTATATAACGAAATAAGAAGACTAGGGTTGAGCTACGAACATCGTCTGTTCAGCCGTCCACCGAATTCCAAACATTATGGGCCGTTCGCGCCAAATTCGAGTGGCGCGTCACGGCCCATAATTCCCTGCGGCATCGCAGTGCATTTCTGGCTGCTGATTGGCCAAGCATGCGCTATGACCCGCATGCTTTGGCCAATCACAGCGCAGAAAAAACGGAGAGCCATAATTGGCCAAAGCCAGGGTGGCTTTGGCCAATTATGTCTCAGGGGATTTAGTACACGCCCCACACTATATAAGGCCGCCTGCTTGGCGGTCTTGTGTAGTGTGTTGCAGTGGTGGTTAAACACAGACAGAGAGACAGACAGTGTCATTTAATTTGAGTTAGATAGAGTAGGCAAGCGAGTCAGTTAGCTTCAGTTACAGTGTGTAGAGGATATATATGCATCCCAGGTGTGTTGTATATATATATATTTATCCATGTATTCAGTTTAACTAGATCCATTCCTGTTATTCTTTTCATAATGTACTGACAGGCAGGGAGCTGCAGTATTTTCACTTAGTGTACTGTGTCCTTTGCACAGTGTGCACCTAAAGCTTACCTGAATACAATTGCTGGTGTTCTCGTACAAATACAGGCAGGGAGCTGCAGTATTTTGTTTTAGTGTCCTTTGCACAATGTGCACCTAAAGCTTACCTGAATACAATTGCTGGTGTTCTCATACAAATACAGACAGGGAGCTGCAGTATTTTGTTTTAGTGTCCTTTGCACAGTGTGCACCTAAAGCTTACCTGAATACAATTTCTGGTGTTCCCATACAAATACAGGCAGGGAGCTGCAGTATTTTGTTTTAGTGTCCTTTGCACAGTGTGCACCTAAAGCTTACCTGAATACAATTTCTGGTGTTCCCATACAAATACAGGCAGGGAGCTGCAGTATTTTCTTTTAGTGTCCTTTGCACAGTGTGCACCTAAAGCTTACCTGAATACAGTTTCTGGTGTTCCCATACAAATACAGGCCGGGAGCTGCGGTATTTTGTTTTAGTGTCCTTTGCACAGTGAGCACCAAAAGCTTACCTGAATATAATTTCTGGTGTTCCCATACAAATACAGGCAGGGATCTGCAGTATTTTGATTTAGTGTCCTTTGCACAGTGTGCACCTAAAGCTTACCTGAATACAATTGCTGGTGTTCTCATACAAATACAGGCAGGTTCAGTATTTTGTTTTAGTGTCCTTTGCCAGTGTGCACCTAAAGCGTACCTGAATACAATTGCTGATGTTCTCATACAAATACAGGCAGGGAGCTGCAGTATTTTCAGTTAGTGTACTGTGTCCTCTGCACAGTGTGCAACTAAAGCTAACTGAAGACAATTGCTGGTGTTCTCATACTAATAATACTACAGGCAGGCAGTTGATTCTGCTAGCTGCAGTATAATCAGTAAATCAGTATATATATATATATATATATATATATATATATATATACATCCCAGCTTTGTGAAGCTACATCTCCCTGCAGGCCATTAGTATGTCTGGAAGGCCAACAAGGAGAGGCAGACAGTCACGAGCCAATAAAAGAGGGCAAGCAGGCTCTGTGTGTAGAGGCAACAGTGCTGGCCGTGGACACGGTGCATCCTCATCAGCACGTGGCCATGGGATACACGTGTCCTTTTTTTTCGGAAGCTGGCCGTGTTGAGCCGCAACATGCCGAAGACTTGGTAGAGTGGATGACCAAGCTGTTCTCATCCTCCTCATCCTCTCTCACCCAGGCTCAGGGTACTTTGTCTGGCAAAGCACCTGCCAACGCAGCCTCTTCCCTTGGCTCAATGGCATCAGCCACTCCTTCCCAAGCCCCACCATGTCCTCCTGAGGAGTCCCCTGTACTGTTTGACCACAGTGTTGGGTACATGCTCCAGGAGGATGCCCAGCATTTTGAAAGCTCTGATGATGGTACCCAGCTAGAGGAAGGCAGTAACGTGAGCCCAGAGAGAGGGGGTGCCCAAGAAGGACAGCAATCTGGCAGTCATGTTCCCCCAGCTACAGCATACTGCCAGGTTTGCTCCAGTGATGAGGAGGGAGGGGATGATGAGGTCACTGACTCCACTTGGGTGCCTGATAAGAGAGAGGAGAAGGAGGAGGCACATCTCCAACGAGGAAGGATGCCCTCCAGGGGCCATCTTAAGGGCAGCACACCGACTGGATCACACCGCAGAGCGTTATTCCAAAAGTTCTTTTCAGTGGGCCTTTTTTGAGACAAGTGCATCAGATCGCACTTCTGCTATTGATGCATGTCTTGATGAGAGAAGTTCCAAAAACCAGTATGCCATAGAAGAATTACAGTCTTTAGCAAAGTCCTGATCTCTTGTCATTGACCCAAACCAATCTGACCCAGTTCGACCCTTGCGATCCGAACCTCTGCCTTTTATATGTCACAGGTCAGGAGGATGGACCCCAAAAGCCCCAGAACATAACCCTTCCTCTGCCCAACATGGCAGCTAAGGTTATCTAGCTAGAAATAACAAACACCGCAGGCAACCTGCCTACAGGTAGCATAAGGGCACGCTGACTTTCAGTGTAAGTTGGAGTTTCTTTACTGTTCACCATTTGAGGCAATGCTACAATTTTCACCGTCTACATTAACTTTTTTTCTTTTATTATTCATTTCAATATTATTACTAAACATAATTTTGTTATATAGAACAGCCTTGGGTGTCAAATAACTAAGAGTGTTACAGTCCTTATTCTTTTTATACCCACAACTCACTATTTACGCTAATGTACCATGAGCTTTAAATAAAGCAATTATTACCATGGGTTCCCTGAGATCAAGGGTTCTTCAGTATTAAAAAGGTTGAGAAAGACTTCTCTACATCTTCATACTTTTACCTGTTTTTTACTTATTGTGTATACTTTACCCTGCAGGGTTCCTGAGTACGGGGGAGCAGGCGGCAAAGGGTAATTACGGCCTTTTGGACCAGATTCAAGCATTGCGGTGGCTGGAAGAGAACATCGGCCATTTTGGAGGGGACCCGGAGAGAATTACCATCTTTGGGTCGGGAGCTGGAGCGTCCTGCGTCAGCCTTCTCATCCTATCTCACCACTCTGAAGGTCAGTAGACTCATCGTTGACCCACATGTCTATGTGGTTTGGATAGACTACAAAACCTATACGATATAGCGTGCAGAACCAAAACATTGATGAAATGAAGAAACTCTCTGGGTCTCAAAGAGATTTAGGGGGGGATGTGACCAACTATAGTAATACATTTCCACAGTCTGGTCTTCCTAACACAAACTTGATACATGGACATCCTCATTTTTTTTTTATTGCTGTCTGGGCCTTCCAGACACGGTAACAACCACACCTCTCTCTTACAGTTGTCACAAGGACAGGAAGTGAGGAAAAGTGCACAGTAGGGTTCATCTACAGAAATAAAAATCTGATCGAAATTTTAATTCTCCTCCATTCTATCCAAAATGAAAAAAAGTTCAATTTTGCTGGAGCTGGGCTTTAAAGCAGGCTTTCTGTCAGGAAAGGAACATGCACAGGCACACAAACCTAAGGAACTCTGCCCATGGCCGGATTGCGGGTGCATGCTTCAGGCTCCGAAATGGCTGTTTGGTACAGTTACGTACCTGGTGGTGGAGCCTGAAGTGCTTGGAAAGGCCTCTCTTATAGCTCTGGTTCTGGAGCCTTGGTAAGGTGACAGAGCGCAGAGTGGCATGAGTGCCTGGTAAGTCTCTGGCTGGCAGTTGCTGATGATCATCTGCATCAGGGAAATTTTAAGCTTCTCCCTATAAGCAAATCATTTCTTTGCGCTTAATAGCACAAAAACAGCCCACTTATAGAACGCCAGGAAAGCG
This sequence comes from Lithobates pipiens, assembly GCF_037356315.1. Lineage (NCBI taxonomy): Eukaryota > Metazoa > Chordata > Amphibia > Anura > Ranidae > Lithobates > Lithobates pipiens. The sequence continues at coordinate 667,560,382 of NW_027507903.1, forward strand.
TGCTTGTATGTCTCCAAGTAACACAGACTTAGATGCTGGTATCACCTTGAGCACAAATTGTCCCACAATTTGAACACTACTTGCATGGCTCTGTACGCAATCGTGTGCACATTCCCACAGCTAACAATGACACCAGCCATACTTTATCATGGCTCAGTGGACCATAATTTTGTATGGTTATGCTATGGTTCCCATGTACGCAGATCTGCTAACTTAGGAGTGTAGATGCAGTTGCCATGAAGTGGCCAGTCCCTTGGTGAGGCATAAACAAACAAAAGAGCAAATAGATCTGCCATGTTACACCCAAAAACGTAAATGTATTTTATTGGGATTTTACGTGATAGACCAACACAAAGTGACACATAATTGTGAAGTGGAAGGAAAATGATAAATGGTTTTCATAATTTTTTACAAATCTCTGCAAAATGTGGCGTGCATTTGTTGTATTCGGCCCCCTTTACTCTGATACCCCTAACTAAACTCTAGTGGAACCAATTGCCTTAAGAATTCACCTAATTAGTAAATAGGGTCCACCTGTGTGTAATTTAATCTCAGTATAACTGCCGCTGTTCTGTGAAGCCCTCAGAGGTGTGTTAGAGAACCTTAGTGAACAAACAGTATAATGAAGGCCAAGGAACACACCAGACAGGCCAGGGATAAAGTTGTGGAGACGTTTAAAGCAGGGTTAGGTTATAAAAAAAATCCCAAGCTTTTAACATCTCACGGAGCTCTGTTCAATCCATCATCCAAAAATGGAAAGAGTATGGCACAACTGCAAACCTACCAAGACTTTCAGCCGTAATTGCAGTGAAAGGCTGTTCTACAAAGTATTGACTCAGGGGGGCGCCATACAAATCTACCCCCCACACTTGACTTTTCACATGCTTATTTGTAAAAAATTTGGAAACCCATTTATCATTTTCCTTCCACTTATGTACCACTTTGTGTTGGTCTATTACATAAAATCCCAATAAAATACATTTACATTTTTGGTTGTAACAAGACAAAGTGTGGAAAATTTCAAGGAATGTGAATACTTTTCAAGGCACTGTGTATGTATGTGTATATATTTATATATTAGGGCTGTTACTGATTAAAATTTTCGTGTTCGATTAATCGTTTTTTTTTAAATCAATGAATCAACTAATTTTGATTAATTATAACACACATACAGATCCAACTACTTTTAGCTGATCTCTTTGCATTGCAACTCTGCATTAGTCAGTGGTAAATGTGGTATACACTATATACAATCACCCAACACAAGTTAGTTTCCACAATCCATGACTAAACTTCACAGTTCACACAAATACGTTTTAAATTCAAACTGTAGCACTGATGTAAGTAATTTTTTTCCACAATAGCGTGACAATCCCTCCACCTCCAGTCTAACTAATCACTCTCACCTTATGGCATGGACCCCTGTGCACACAGGTGGTCATGCAAGCGGGTATCAAAAGGATTCACACGGACCATAAACTTCTCTATGTCTCCTTAGATCTCAGCAAGGACGCCAGGTCATGGGTATAAAGAAAAGATCTAAGTGCTCACCGCTTAAGTATAAGATTTCATTTTTTTGTTCAAACACAAACTACTCACATAAAGATGAAAAAAACAGCATGTAAAGCCGACAATCGTGTTATTTCCGTAGGGTAGCAGCGGGTGACGTCATGCGTAGCTCCTCCCCCCCGTACGCGTTACGTTCAATCAGAACTTCAACATCACTGGACTCCCCCCCTCCCTTCTTTAGCAGGCGGAGGCACTTGGGGAAGGAGAGAGGAGTCCGGTGATGTTGATGTCCCTGAAGACCCGGAAGCCGAGGTGAGTACCGATCAAAAGAATTTTGATCGATCAAAAAAATGAACGATTAATTGAGGAATGAATCTTTAATTTCCACAGCCCTAATATATATACTGTATATATATATATATATATATATATATATATATATATATATATATATATATATATATATTATTTTTATTTTTTAAATAACAGGGAACCTATAGAATAAAATGGCGATCGTTGCAATTTTTTATGTCACATGGTATTTTTCAAATGCAATTTTTTGGGGAAAAAACAATTTAATGGATAAAAAAAAAAAAACAAGCACAATATATAGCCAAATTGTCTTGTAAAATATGATAGATGATGTTGTGCTGAGTAAATAGATGCCCATCACCTCACGCTTTAAGATTGCGCAAGCTCCTGGAATGGCAGCAAACTACAGTACTTAAAAATCTCCATAGGCGACATTTTAAAAATTTCTACGGGTTACCAGTTTAGAGTTACAGAGGAGGTGTAGTACTAGAACTATTGCTCATGCAATTACAGCGATACCTCACATGTCTGGTTTGAACATTGTTTACATATGTGGCCATGACCTACTAATAAATTAAATAATAATAATACAATTTTTTTTTTTTACACCCCCATCCCTCCGTGCTCGTGCAGTGGTGAACGTATAGTTCACCACTGCATGAGCACGGAGGGATGGGGGTGTAAAAAATAAATAAATAAATAAATTTGTATTACTATTATTTTTTTTTTTTTTTTTTTTTTTACACCTTTCCTTTTAACACATTTTTTTGATCACTTTTATTCCCATCACAAGGAATGTAAACATCCCACATTGTGTGGAGTCTATAAGACCTCACATCTCTCCTCTACAATGTAAAGCATTCGATTAAAAAAAAAAATTAAAAAAAAAAAACATTGTTCTAACTTTGGCCTTGTTTAAATTGGGCTGGAACCGGAATGCCACGTACACATGATCAGACTATCCGGCGGACTTGATCCGGCGGATCAGAGTCTGCCGGACAATCCACCCGTGTGTGTGCTCCGGCTGACTTTTTCTTTCCAAAAGTCTGGCGGACTTAGAAAGAAGTTTTGACTCAAAATTGTCCACCGGACTCGGCAGTCCAGAGGAAAATCCGCCCCTCTGTGCGCTAGTCCACCGGACTTTTGAAATGAACGGACTTGCCCACACACGGAGAAAAGTACGTTCATTTTGAACGTGGTTCCAGGTAGACGGGACTAGTGAAGGAAATGTCCCCACCTCCATCGGCGAGATTGAAACCTCGCTAGCCCCGTTGCCTGATATGGATTTAAAGGGGGAACCTTCCGCCGAAAAAACTGCGTGGGGGTCCCCCCAAAGTCCATAGCTGACCCTTATCCGAGCATGCAGCCAGGCCGGTCAGGAAAGTGGGTGGGGACGAGCGAACGCCCCCCCCCCGAGCCATACCAGGCCACGTGGCCTCAACATTGGGGGTTGCTTTGGGGAAGAGGTGGCCCCCACCCCAAAGCACCTTGTCCCCATGTTGATGAGGACAAGGGCCTCTTCCCGACAACCCTGGCTGTTGGTTGTCGGGGTCTGCGGGCGGGGGCTTATCAGAATCCGGGAGCCCCCTTTAACAAGTGGGCCCCAGATACCGGCCCCCCACCCTATGTGAATGAGTATGGGGTACGATGTACCCCTACCCATTCACCTGGTGAAAAAAGTGTAAATAAAAAAACACAACACAAGTATTTAACATAATTTATTAGACAGCTCCGGTGGTCTTCTCTTCTTCCGTCTTGGGGGGTCTTCTCGCCGGACTCCCCCGCTATCTTCTGATCTTTTGCTAGCTCTTTTACTAGCGGAGGAGCCCGGCTTTCTTCTTTATCGTCGCCGCCGCCGTCCGGGGGTCTTCTTCCGACTTCGGGGTCTTGTCCCACTCTTCGGGGGTCTTGTCCCGCTCTTCGGTTCTTCTTGCCAGGCCTCAACTATCTTCATATAGCTCTTTTACTAGCGTTGGCCCGGTCTTCTGTCACCGCCGCCTTCTTCTCTTCTTCTTCTTCCTTGCGATGTTGACACAACGCTCTCTCTGGCCGCAATAGCAGGGGCGCGTTGTGCGGCGACTTATATAGGGACAAAGGGCAGGGTCACCGGGTGATGTCACATGGTGAACCAGCCCCTTATGATGTCACAGTCCCAGAGGATGCTGTTGTGCCAAACATCGCAAGGAAGAAGAAGAAGAGAAGAAGGCGGCATTGCTAATCTATGTCTGCGACATAGGCAAGAATGGTGAAGGGTAAAGGTGCTTGGGTTTAATTTACCCAAAAATTCACAAAAATTTCTCAGTTTGAAAACATTAATGCAAACCGAATCAAAATTTGAGGCCCTTTTAGGGCTTGTTGTAAGGATGCAGGCTGATGTAATTGGGCCCATTGGTTGTGATGCCGCAAATCCAAACCCTATCCCTAGTTCTGAATCAGGACAAAATCCCATCTCCTGGGGTTCCATAGTGCTTCTCCTTCATGAGCTCTGCAGTAAATTAGCACAATGCAGTGGGATGGAATTGCTCAAAAAAGTTGAGCTCACATTTCATGGAATAGAGTTTATTTTATAAAACATAATGTTCTGTCCGTGTCATCATTACATTTAATGCCTTCATGTGACTAGTGTTCAGTTTGTGTTTATTGTCCAACCTGAGCTTTGTGATTGTGTTGAACCATAATCAGAAGAGATTGTCGCTTGCGAGCTTACATAGCATGCTAATGTCCAAAGACATCAGGTGCAGGCAGGATGCAGCTCATCCAACACTACGCTTAGAAGGCTGAATCACAAAGACAGACAGAATACTGATGATTTCAGAATTTCAGATGTGCTGAGGGGGACTTCCCCCTACTAATGTATTTAAGCCTAGAGACGGGCTTAGTGATCCTTGAGATTAAGCCTGTGTTAAGGTGTCCCCTGGCAGGTGACACAGGGTCATTCAAGGGGTGGAATCTAAGGCCCAGTTGGTCTTCACTAGAGCTCCCAATGGGGGAGATGGGCTAGAAACCCTAGTGGTCCTCAGACAAGGCCAGAATCGTGGCAGATGGCAGGTAAGAAATTAGTCAGGTCCGGGCAAGGGATAAGGCAGGTGGCAGACAAGACAGTAGTCAGGTCCAGGCAGGGGTCAAGGAAGGCGACAGACAAGAGAGTAGTCAGGTCCAGACAGGGGTCAAGGAAGGTGGCAAGCAAGACAGTATTCAGGTCTAGGCAGGGTCAAGGAAGGAGGCAGGCAAAAAAGTAGTCAGGTCCTGGCAAGGGGACATGCCATGCGACAAGAGAATATTCAGGTCCAGGCAGGGTGATTGAGGTAGGTGGCAGGCAAAAGAGTAGTCAGATCCAGGCAGAGGTCCAAGAAGGCGACAGACAAGAAGTTAGTCAGGTCCAGACAAGGTTCAAGGAAGGTGGCAAGCAAGACAGTATTCAGCTCTAGGCAGGGTCAAGGAAGGAGGCAGGCAAAAAAGTAATCAAGTCTAGGCAAGGGGTCATGCCATGCGGCAAGAGAATAGTCAGGTCCAGGAAAGGGTCGAGGCAGGTGGCAGACAAGAGAGTGGTCAGGTCCAGGCAGGGGTCACACCATGCGGCAAGCAAGAGAGTAGTCAAGTCCAGGCAGGTGGCAGGCAAGAGTGTTGTCAGATCAACCTGATTCAGCTACAAATAGAATCTGCAGGTAAGTGTTATAGCTCTTTAGCACTTTTGGCAGCCAGAAATAATACAAACACCAGCCACTTCAGAGGCTGGAGCTTAAATACCCTTGTAATCATCAGACCGCATCCTGATGATTTCAGAATTTTTGGAATTTCAGACATGTTAAGTGGAAGTCCCGCTTGGGACATCCCTCTACTCATGCATTTCAGCCTAAAGACGGGCTTAGTGATCCTAGAAACTTAGCCTGTAGTAAGGTGTCCCCTGGCGGGTGGCACAGGGTCCCTCAAGGCATTGAATCTAAGTCCCAGTTGGTCTTTACTTGAGCTCCTGTTAGTGAAGAAGGGCTAGAACATATAGTTGTCCAGGCAGGGGTCAGTCCAGGCAGCAGGCAAGAAAGTAGTCACGTCAGGCAGGGGTCAAGGCAGGTGGCAGACAAAATAGTAGTCCGATCCAGGCAGGGGTCAAGGAAGGTGACAGGCAAGATATTAGTCAGGTTTAGGCAGGGGTCGAGGAAGGAGGCAGGCAAAAGAGTAGTCAGGTTCAAGTAGGGGTCATGCCATGTGGCAAGCAAGAGAATAGTCAGGTCCAGGCAAGGGTGGAGGCAGTGGCAGGTAAGAGAGTAGTCAGGTCAATCCAAGTCAGCAACAAATAACATTTGGCAAGGAAGTGTTATCGCTCTTCAACAATTTGGCAGCTGGCAATAAGACACAGCACCAGCCACTTCAAAGGCTGAAGCTTAAGTAGCCTTTTAACCAGAGGACATGCCCAATATCATTACTAGGAACATTGGAAGTCCTGGAGATAGTGAAGGTCCTAGGAATCCTGGAAAGTCAGGCAGACCCGTCAGGGATTCTGCAAGTACTGTAGCAGCCTGTCTGTAGGGTTAAATGCATCAGTGCAGGGTGATCACAGGCAGAGCTTTCAGTGTACACCTCTGGTTACAATAAAGTTTTATGAAAATGTTGGCATCACCACTCTTTGTGATTCCATCTTTTTTCCTCCCAATTCCTGAGGACTACTGAATTTAATTTGGTTAAAATTACCCTAAAAATGTATAATTTCATGCCGTGGTTCTGACCTGCAATTATGTCAGACTCTTTCACCTTCTGTGTGGCCACCATGGTACTGTGGGTAATTATCCCCAAAGGGGATAAAGATTGGATTGAAACCATGAGCGACATTGTTACCCATTACTAGTTTACCCAAAACTAAAAAATCTATTTTGGCTGGAGTTTCACTTGATTTCACAGTCACTTTTTTTACTCCCGCTGGTGTTTGTTTTTTAATACTCCTTCTCTTTCCATCTGTAGGTCTCTTCCAGAAAGCCATTGCACAGAGCGGTACGGCCATAGCTAGCTGGTCCGTCAACTATGAACCCCTGAAGTACACCCGCATGTTGGCAGCCAAGGTGGGGTGTGACTATCCCGACAATAATGAGATGGTGAGCTGCCTCAGGCGGAAGCCGTACCGAGACCTGGTGGACCAGGACATCCAGCCAGCTCGATACCACATTGCCTTCGGTCCCGTTGTGGACGGAGACGTAGTTCCAGATGATCCAGAAATTTTGATGGAGCAAGGAGAGTTTCTAAACTACGATATACTGATGGGGGTGAACCAAGGCGAGGGCCTTAAATTTGTAGAAGACACATTGGAGAGTGAGGATGGAATATCCGCCAGCTACTTCGACTTCACAGTGTCCAATTTTGTGGACAACCTCTATGGCTACCCAGATGGAAAAGATGTGCTACGTGAGACCATCAAATTCATGTACACTGACTGGGCTGATCGTGACAATGGCGACATGAGGAGGAAGACTTTGCTGGCTCTTTTTACAGACCATCAGTGGGTGGCACCAGCTGTGGCAACAGCTCGCTTCCATGCTGAATACGAATCGCCTGTTTTCTTCTATGCCTTTTACCACCGCTGCCAGGCAGAGGGGAGGCCAGAATGGGGCGAGGCAGCCCACGGTGATGAAGTTCCTTATGTCTTTGGTGTGCCCATGGTGGGGGCTACAGACCTGTTCCCCTGCAACTTTTCCAAGAATGACGTTATGCTGAGTGCAGTGGTCATGACCTATTGGACCAACTTTGCTAAGACTGGGTGAGAGTTGTTTTCTTTGGTAGCTTCACATTAATCACCTATCTTCCATCTGTTGCATGCATCCATTGAAAGATGAGGTCCACAAGTTACCCCTTGCTCTCCACACACTAAAAGGTGAGGTCTACAAGTTACCCCTTGGTCTCCACACAATGAAAGATGAGATCCACAAGTTACCCCTTCCTCTCCACAGATTGAAAGATAAGGTCCACAATTTACTTCTAACCCTTCACACATTGAAAGATGAGGTCCACAAGTTACCCCTTGATCTCCATACACTGAAAAATGAAGACCACAATTTACTCCTAACCCTCCACAGATTGAATGATGAGGACCACACGTTATCCCTCGTCCTTGACACTTGTATAGGCCAAATTGCATAGATTTATATAGAAAGTCCAGCCATGGCTTGGTGAGACTTTGTAAAGAGTTGGAGCCATTCAAGTGTGGGAAAGGGATATCATAGAGAGGCACTATGGGGTCCTGATCAGGCTACAAAATGAAGGGCTATCAGTACTCCGCTTTAGTTTGGATGGGGGCAGGAGATTAGTCCTCACTGTGTGGGTACCTAGCATCAGTTGAGGGGTACACTAATCTTCAGTGAGGGAAGTACTCAGCCTCAGGTTTGGGGAACTAATCCTCAGTGTGGGGAATACGTATCCTCAGTGTGTGTTGGGGGGGGGCGGGTAGTCAGACTCTGTTAAAAGGGTACTAACCTTCCATGTGGTGAATACAATTTTTTTTTTGTGGGAAATAGCTGCATTTGGGAGGTTACTAATCCTCCTTGGTATGGCTAGTACTCAATCCCAGTTGGGAGGTACTAAGCCTCAATGTGTAGAGTACTCAGCCACAGTTGAGGGTGTACTCATTTTCATTATAGGGATACTTAGCCATAGTTGGCAAGGGCTACAAATCCACAGCGGAGGGCTACTAAACTTCGGCTGGGAAGTACTAATCTGGGAATACTCAGTCTCAGTTTGGGGGTTACTAATGTTAATTTGTGGGAATGCTTACTCTCAGTGGTGGAGGTTACTCAGCCTCAGTAAAAAGCATACTAACCCTCAATGTGGAGGATACTCAGCCTTATTTGGGGGAGGGTATTAATGCTTAGTGGTAAGAGTACTCATCCTCAGTGGGAAGGGGGGTCAGTAAATCTTACCGGTAGTGATATTCAACCTCTGTTGGAGATACCAATCATAAGTAGTGGGAGTACTCAGCCTTTGTTGGGGGAGGTATTAATCATCAATAGTGAGGTTACTAATATTCAGTGCGGGGGTACTAATCCTTGGCTCTGTGTTCATTCTCACTGGTGGGGCTACTCAGCCTCAGTTGGGGGGGGGGGGAGATACTAATCCTTGTTTGGGGTGGTGCTCACCCTCAGTTTGGTCACTAACTCTCAGTGGTGAGGTTACTCAGCGTGGCTCAGGATCTATGTGAAAGAATCTATCAATACTATATAGCTCTCAATCAAAGTAAATCTGAAGTATTGTTAAGATACACAGTTCCTTCCAGGTTACTAGCTATATACACAATATATACACAATAAAACATTTGGCCAACTAGACTGTGGATTGGTGGCCTAGTTGCCTGGCTGTCATGCTTAACCTTTGGCTTTTTTACTTTCTTAGTGACTGACTTTGTATGCTACATGCTTATTTAAGGGTAGTGTCTCTGAAAACTGATGGTGGACAAAGCCGAAAAACTCATATAGCAGCTTTGATTTTTATCTTTTAGGACAGGCTTCATTTAAAGGAAACCTGTCATGACCAAAGTCTGTTGGCTGCCAATGCTTAGCTTGTCTTTACAGAATACTAATGGCCTGACTGTCCTGATTTTTCTCTGCTGTAGTTGAGTAAGAGAAGAAAATGTCTCCAGTCCACTGGGGAGAACATCCATCCCCATAGGGAAGACCCCAGTTGGGCTACTCGCATAATGTCCCATAATCAGTTCTTCTGCCCACTAAAGGATACCCCACTCTAATCTGTCTCTACTTGGGAGAACATCTATCCCCATGGGGAAGACCCCAGTTGGGCTACTCGCATAATGTGCCATAATCAGTTCTTCTGCCCACTAAAGGATACCCCACACCAATCTGTCTCTACTTGGAAGAACATCTATCCCCATGGGGAAGACCCCAATTGGGCTACTCAAATAATGTCCCATAATCAGATCTTCTCCCCACTAATGGTTACCCTGCTCCAAATTGTCTCTACTTGAGAGAACATCCAGCCCCATATGGAAGACCCCAGTTGGGCTACACACATTATGACCCATAATCAGTTCTTCTGCTCACTAAAGGATACCCCACTCCAAATTGTCTCTACTTGGGAGAACATTCATCCCCATAGGGAAGACCCCAGTTGGGCTACTTGCATAATGTCCCGCAATCAAATCTTCTGCCCACTGACGGGGATCCAACCTCCGCTTGCTATGTGGTATGTACTTCCCTCTCCTTATCTTTACCCACCTTTCTATGTATATCCTATCCTGAGGGACCAAGAATGAGAAGTCTGTTAGCTGACAACCAAATGAAGGGACCCCTTAAAAGGGCCCTACAAGGGCAACCAACCACCAGGAGGACACCCATATAAACCCAAAAAGAATATATAAACTCAATGCAGATAGTTTCCTAGGTGGGATCCAAACCTTGGGCATTACTAACATTGGCAGGTGATGGCAGAAAAATCTATTTCCTGGTGGTCACAACACCAAAGAGGATGTTAGGTGTTTGATATGGATCTCATTGTCCGCAGTATTGAACATAAAATCAATGCTGGCTTGTGTCCTTTCATTTGAATTGTAAAAAACCTTTATCCTGCTGCTAATAAATGTTTTGTCTGATGGGTACAATATCGTCCCACTTCCAACTATTATAGGGGGAAAGTGCTTAGTTGATCCTTCCAGTGATGACTATTATCAGCAGATAGTAAATGATGCATGCTGCCTTAACGATTAACCCCTTTATGACAGCTTTATGCATAAGTGACGGAGGTGGACCTTAACGCCTACATGCCACATATAAGTGCTGCTGTGTTGTTCGGGGGGCTCACTCAATCAGAGCCCCCAGAACTGGGATCAGAATGTGCAAAACAAAGAGGTAATTAAGATTCAGGGCATAAGAATAACTTCAAATGACCAATGCTGAGAGTACGCAAAATAAGATGGAGACACTGAGCCTGTAGGTGTGGTGGAGCGTGGTGCAGTGGTAATAGCACACACGGTCCAAGTGCAATATAAAGAACTTGTATTGAAGTAATGTAAAAACAGTTCACAATAAATACGGTGGGAAGACAGCCAAGCCGAGAACACTCACGGATTCCAAGAGCGTGTAGAGCATGGGTGCTCAACCTGTGGCCCTCCACCTGTTGCAGAACTACAATTCCCATGAGGTATTGCAAGCTGCTGACCGTTACAAGCATGACTCCCAAAGGTATAGGCATGATGGGACTTGTAGTTCTGCAACAGCTGGAGGGCCAAAGGTTGAGCACCCGTGGTGTAGAGAGCAGGTTTCAGCCGAACTGACAGCGCCTGTTAGAAGGAGTAGAATGTGGCCTGGGCTTCTAATGCCCAAGCAGGACGATTTCCAGAGACGTTGCGAGCCCTCCTCTTTCCCTCCTCGTCAGGAACCTTTCCCTGCCACTGGTTCTGTCCCTACCAGACCCTAATCTACCCACTCGCAAAAAATACACCCCTAGCCTGGGAGCCAGGGCCTTAAAAAGGCTCTGCCTGAGCCAAGATGGCTGCTGGAGTCACATGTGGTGGCAGCATCCATACGCATTGCTTCTCTAGTGACTCAGGGAACCATAGAGGAACCATGTTCCTCTTGACTTTCTCTCCAACTGTAGTTCCGCTGCGGAAGACTTTCACTCCACCTGCAGTGAAGAAAGCAGACTGTACCTGCCTACAAGGCACTTTACTTTATTTCTGGACCCACTAAACTTTATCCCTCTCCGTAGAATGTGATTGTCCTTCTACGACTGTCCGGATTGTTCTTGGTTTTGTGGGCACTTCTCATTGAGGTGTCGACGGGGTTCATAAGGGGCCCCAAAAAACTCCAGCAGCAGTGTGATGGTTGACTAAAGTCTGCCCATGCATCGCAACATCGCAATGTCCCCAAGCTACCTCAAACGGCCCCAACATCTTTATTGCCTCGTCCCCGGTTCAGCATCTTCAGCCATCTTGATTGGCCAGTCCAAGACGATTCAACTCCAGAACATACATAATGGGAGAAAATTCATACTGCCCCCCAAAGCCTAGTAGTTAAAATTCTGCTTCAAGACAAGGGGTGGCAGCAAGACTGGTCAAGCTGCCCAAGGACCCAAGCTCCAGAGGTGGCAGACTGGTTTTCTCCCCAATAAAAAAAAATTGAGCATGGGAATGGGAAAGGGAGGGGGGTGCAAAATTTGTCTGGAAATGGGGTTGAAAGCTGAATCCTACCTAAAGAAAACTGCCCTTTTAGAGTGACACTTCCTATCTTAGGGTGAGAACTCTCACCAAATGTACAGCATTTATGGAGGTCGGACCAGCGTTGTCACAGTACTACAGTACTTCTCCCCCCTTGCCCTATATCCATAACATAAGAGGAGTTATGTTCTGTAGTTTACAGAGGTAGCTGGGATCAATGCAGCTGATAACAGTCAGCACAGGCAGGGAGCACAGGATGTTAACAGCTCACTTGATTCCTGGCAGGATCAACAGGTTGTTTTTCCCCTGCACATATTTAGATCCATACTGTTGGGGGATTTCGTTGTGCGTGATATAAATGGTTGCTAAATTGATGGATCACATGGCTTTCTATGGTTTGAACCAATGGTCTCCAAACTGTGGCCCAGGAACTGGATGCGGCCCTTTGCTTGCCTTTATCCAGCCCATGGGGTACTAATTCTCCCACTAACATTAAAAATGGGGCATAATTCCTTCCAATGATACTAACAGTAGGGTATAGTTCCTGCCACTGACACCAATGATGAGACACTATTCCCCCCGCTAACACCAATGATGTGGCACTATTCCCCCCCACTAACACCAATGATGGGGCACTATTCCCCCCACTAACACCAATGATGGGGCACTATTCCCCCAGCTGATACCAATGATGGGGCATTATTCCTTCCACTGACACCAATGATGGGGCACTATTCCTTCCACTGACACCAATGATGGGGCACTATTCCTTCCACTGACACCAATGATGGGGCACTATTCCACCCAGTGACACCAATGATGGGGCACTATTCCTCCCACTGACACCAATGATGAGACACTATTCCTCCCACTGACACCAATGATGGGGCACTATTCCACCCACTAACACCAATGATGGGGCACTATTCCTCCAGCTGATACCAATGATGGGGCACTATTCCTCCCACTGACACCAATGATGGGGCACTATTCCTCCCACTGACACCAATGATGGGGCACTATTCCTCCAGCTGATACCAATGATGGGGCACTATTCCTCCCACTGACACCAATGATGGGGCACTATAACTCCAGCTGACACCAATGATGGGGCACTATAACTCCAGCTGACACCAATGATGGGGCACTATTCCTCCAACTGATACCAATGATGGGGCACTATTCCACCCACTGACACCAATGATTGGGCACTATTCCTCCCACTGACACCAATGATTGGGCACTATTCCTCCCACTAACACCAATGATGGGGCACTATTCCTCCAGCTGATACCAATGATGGGGCACTATTCCTTCCACTGACACCAATGATGGGGCACTATTCCTCCAGCTGATACCAATGATGGGGCACTATTCCTCCCACTGACACCAATGATGGGGCACTATAACTCCAGCTGACACCAATGATGGGGCACTATAACTCCAGCTTACACCAATGATGGGGCACTATTTCTCCAACTGATACCAATGATGGGGCACTATTCCACCCACTGACACCAATGATTGGGCACTATTCCTCCCACTGACACCAATAATGGGGCACTATTCCTCCCACCGATACCAGGTGTGTTTCAATAGCGAATGAATATTCACTATTATAACACTGATCCTCCTCCCGGGCCAATCGGGAAGCAAGTCTTGAGACCCATCACCCGACGGGCTGAAAGGATAGGCGATCCTATTGGACGCCTAGGAGAAGAGGAGGAGACGCACCATGGAAGGCGAGGAGGAGAGAAAAGGAGAACATGGATTTGAGAAATGAATTTGTGTGAATTAGACTGCCATCATCCTGAATCGCATTATAGAAAATATGCAACAACTGCATTTGGGAGATGCCCCCTTTGGGCTTTTTATATGGCAGAATAAGGAGTATATATAAATCAGATAATTAAATCAGTTAATTAAAAGGCATATTTACTGCCAACTTTATTGATATACACAATATAAATAAAAAAATTAAACAGTGCATATAGCATACAAATATCACACAATCATAAATTGCAATAATACATCAATGAGCAGACATATATAAAGTATCAAAAATTGACCCAAGCTTGCAAATCCAAAGTGCCATCCACAACAGTAAGGTCAGCAGATTGGATATTTAACCTTAAACCCGACATGTTTCGGAAATGATTGCATTGTTGTGCATTTTCCTTCGTCAGGGGTGGTTTATTATAAAGAAAGGTTGGGATATTGTTTTAGTATATATATCAGACTCATTGGAAAATGGTAAAAACAATAATACAGATGACACAGTACATGCTCCTCATAACACTAAAGGTGGTACCACATGGACCACATGGATCCCCAGCTCAAGCGCCAAAAATCCCATCTTAAAATTCACAGAGATGTGGACGTCGGGACATCAGCCGGTAAAGCGACCGAAGCGAGAAGGAGGAAAGGACCCAGGAGCCGATGCCCGCTGCCTGCCACCCAAAAAAAAAAAAACACCAGCCACCACAGGGCATGGGCCACATCATAATTCCAGCTAAATCTTTAGTCTTCTGATTGAATTCTGGCTCTATCATAATGCATTCCCAGAGAACATAGAAGGGTGGGTGTAGGTATTGTGAGTCTGCTGGCCAACGGAGGAGATGAAACCGACATTTATAGCCGTTTTAGTTAAAGAAATGTTCTGGCAGTGTGGGAGGATAGCACAACTCTCAGATGTTATGTAGCTGCTGCAAAGATTGTGATGGTGGCATAGAGCCTAGGCAAGATCTGGGAAAGGCAGCAATATGGGAAGCCGCCAAGCTATGTCCAAATATGAAATATTGTGCAGACAGTCATATCTGCTTATTATCTGTGTGTAGTGTATTCTACGTAGAGCGCGACACATCAAAATGGGGCTAAGCACATCTTAGCCCCTGTACACACGGTCGGAGATTCCGACAACCAAATCCTTCGGATTTTGTCCGAAACTGTTGCATACACGCGGTCGGACAAAGTTGTCGGAAAATCCGACGTGATGACGTTATTTCTTTACGACGGGACTACGTTCACGCTAGTAGCCAATAGCTTTGATGTAGGAATTTGATCTGAGCATGCGTGGCACTTTGTCCGATCGGAATTCTCTACACATGATCGGAGTATGTCCGATCGGAGCATTTTGTCGGAAAATGTTACCAACAAGTTGGAAAACTTGGTCCGTCGGATACAGTCCGATAGAGACCACACACAGTCAGAATATCCGACAAAACGGTCCGATCGGACACATTCCGTCGGGATCTCCGACCGTGTGTACAAGGGCTAAGACCAGTCTTTCTCAATCTTTTTAACATAGAGGAACCCTTGGAAAACCTTTCCAGGCTTAGGGAACCCCCCGCTAATAATGGCTTTATCTACAGCTCATGGTACAAAATTGTAGCGTTCCTCCCGTAGGAGCCGCAGGAATATTGCCCAGGTCCCCACCCAAAAGTTTTGCCCCCGCAGCCAGGCACACAGGCTCATTCACTTACTTCTTCAATGACCAGTCTAAGCCCTTGTACACACGGTCGGACATTCCGACAACAAAATCCGTCAGATTTTGTCCGACTGATTTTGTCCGAAACTGGTGTTGCATACACATGGTCGGACAAAGTTGTCAGAAAATCCGATAGTTCGTAACGGGAGGACGTAATTTAGTTACGACGGGACTACGTTCAGGCTAGTAGCCAATAGCTTTGGTCTAGGAATTTGATCTGAGCATGCATGGCACTTTTTTCTGATCGGAATTCTCTACAAACGATCGGACAAAGTCCGATCGGATCATGTTATCGGAAGATTTTATAGCCCAGCTCTAAAACTTTGTCGGTCGGATATTCCGACGGAAACCGTCCGATGGAGCGCACACACGGTCGGATTATCTGACAACACGGTCCGATCGGACATCTTCCATCGGAATGTCTGACCGTGTGTACAAGGGCTTAGGGTGTTGTTTATGCTGTTTTTATTTTTGGAGAACTTGGATAGGGTTGAGGGAATTGAAAAAGATAATCCAAGAGCAGAAACTATGTACAAGTTGGGGACTAATGCCGTGTACACACGAGCGGAATTTACGACAGAAAAAGTCAGACGGGAGCTTTTCATCGTATATTCCGATCGTGTGTATGCCCCATCAGACTTTTTACATCGAAAATTCTGACGGGCCTAGAAAGAGAACATGTTCTAAATTTTTCTGACGAAAATTTTTTTCTGACGAAACCAATTCCTATGGGGGAAAACCGCTCGTCTGTATGCTGTTCCGACTAAAACGACGCATGGTCTGAAGCAAGTACGAGACGGAAGCTTTTGGCTACTGGCTGTTGAACTTACTTTTTCTAGTCCCGTCGTATTTGCTGTACGTCACCGCGTTCCTGACGGCTGGACTTTGGTGTGATCGTGTGTATGCAAGACAGTTTCAGTAGAATTCCATCGGAAAAACCTTCAGAGTTTTTTCCGACGGGAAAACCCGGTCACGTGTACAGGGCATTAGTATTCTCATTCTGGACAAGCTATAGTAAAGTCTACGCTCGCAAAAAAAAACAAAACAATAACTTAGGCTTTTTAACATCAGTAGTTAACAAGAGCAGGGTTCCTTTATAGAGAAATGGATGGATTAAGCTCTTCAGAACACCAAAAGGTGTCCCCTCTATACCTGGGGGTTGGGGTGGCAGCAGCCCAAAGTCTCTATGATCTCTCAGAACCATCTGTACTCACAAGGCCCAAGCATAGCTGGTTGCCTCCTTCCAACTTCCAAGCGACTCTCTCCAGTGGTACCAGACCAGATCTTTAGCAGACAGCCCAGTCAGTCAGCTCTCCTATCCAGCATCCCAGGCCCTCAGGTCGCCCACCGGAGACATCTCGTCAGCAGACATATAGCATCATTGCCTGGAAGGGCAGCGTGCCATCTAGGCTGGACTAATTTTCTCCAGGAAAAGACCCAGTGTGCTTCAAGAATATATACAGTCTCTCAGCATGCCTTCAGAGCCTGCCTCTCTGGGATTGGCCAGGGCTGTATGAATAACTCTTTAGGGCTGGAGATCGCGCTGGACTGACTCGATCAGTCACTGTTTTCTAGGTAGGTGATGATTTGGATGGGAAGGATAAGTTCCCTTTCAAACATAAAAGTAGGTGGTAGTGAGCCCAATCGGGGCCTGGGCAGATGCCTCAGGGTATGGTCGATTCAACATGT
Organism: Lithobates pipiens; assembly: GCF_037356315.1. Lineage (NCBI taxonomy): Eukaryota > Metazoa > Chordata > Amphibia > Anura > Ranidae > Lithobates > Lithobates pipiens. Next base: position 667,577,523 of record NW_027507903.1, read on the forward strand.
AGCCTTGGAAGGTAAATAGAAAGGAGCACCCAGTATCCAGTGTATATGAAGAAGGGGGAGTCACTGCTCCCCTGAAACGCGTTGGCTTGATTTTACTTGTTGCTACCTTCAATAAACAGCTTTAAACTCATATACACTGTATACCGAGCTCTCCTTGAGCTTGAGAAGCTTCTGGTTGATAGATGTGGAGTTATGCAGATTTGGAAAGTAGATAGAAAGGAGCGCTCCAGTGTATATGAGTTTAAAGCTGTTTATTGAAGGTAGCAACAAGTAAAATCAAGCCAGCACGTTTCAGGGGAGCAGTGACTCCCCCTTCTTCATATACACTGGATACCGGGTGTGCCTTTCTATCTACTTTCAAAATCTGCATAACTCCACACCTATCAACCAGAAGCTTCTCAAGCTCTCTGGAGACAGAGGGAGCATAAGGCTGGCAGTAGCTGAGCACACCAAGCAGACCTAACTAGTAAAATGTAGCTGCACTGATTCCAGTGAGTGAACCAAAGTTACTTAACAAACATTTACAGCCAGACTGAGTACAGTAAGGCAACTATAATGCTTGAACAGTTTTGTTTCCCCTGTCAGCTGGGGGACCAGATCATGTCTTAACTTTAATTTACACTACCCATGTCCAGAACTATGTTGAGCGCCCCTCAAAATAATGGAGTTTAGGTGTTTCCAGTGAAGGGTACAAAAAATTACAATGCTACAAACATTTTAGGTAACACTAGTGGCAGGTGACACAGGCTCACCTAAGGCATGGAATCTAAGAGACAGTTGATCTTCAACTGAGTTTCTGATTGTGAAGATGGTCCCGGAGTCAAGTGGTCCTGGTTTACTTTGCTGCAAGGGGGGGGGCTGGAATGGAGAACCTGCTCACAGTGCTGCAGTCGAGAGAGTTGTCAGGTCCAGGCAGGGGTCAAGGGAGGCAGCAGGGGAGAGAGTAGTCAGGTCCAAGCAGAGGTCTAGACAACAACCTAGAGCAAACAAGAAAGTGGTCAAAGTCTACCCAATTCTGCAACAAATAGGCAACTGGTATGTAAGTATCAGGGGCGGACTGACAACTCATGGGGCCCCCGGGCAATAGGAGATTATGGGGCCCCCAGGCAATAGGAGATTATGGGGCCCCCAGGCAATAGGAGATTATGGGGCCCCCAGGCAATAGGAGATTATGGGGCCCCGGGCAATAGGAGATTATGGGGCCCCCAGGCAATCCAAGATTATGGGGCCACACAGTATACACACACACAGTATACAATCACACAGTATAAACATACATGTACACACAGTATACACAGAAATGTTTCTATTGGGTGAGAAGGTACTGGAGAGGTGGGGCAGCTATAAACTTGTGATTTTTAGACCAAAAGGATATTGGTAAGGGACATTTCAGAGACGGATTTAAAAAAAACCACAGATTTTTATATACTGTCCCTGGTTTTACTGAGGCTGGCAACCCTGATGGGGCCCCCTAGTGGCTCAGGGCCCTCGGGCAGTGCCCGAGTGGCCCAATGGTCAGTCCGCCCCTGGTAAGTATCATAGTTTTTTAGCTCTCAGGTAGCTAGCAATAAAACACAGCACTAGCCACTTCGAAGATCAGACCCCTCTGGTCATGCCAATTGTCATTACTGGAAAAACTTTGGAAGCCTGGCAAGAATTCTGCAGGAAGCATTGGAGGTCTGGTTAGGAATTCTGCAAGAACCATTGTTAGTGCTGGCAGGAATTTTGAGAGCACAATTGGAAGTCCTGGAAGGAATTCTGAATTTCCAGTGGAGGTCCTGGCAGAGATTCTGCAGGAACAATTGGAAGTCCTGGCAGGGATTCTGAAAATACTATTGGAAGTTCTCACAGGTATTCTGACAGGTACCAACTTGGGGAAGGCCTTTTTGTGTTCTAGCATGTCTGTTCCCCAATGCACAAACCAGCTCCATAAAGACACGGTCTGGTGTGGAGGAACTTGAGTGGCCTGCACAAAGCCCTGACCTCAACCCTACTGGACACTTCTGGGATGAATTGGGACACCGGGCCAGAACTTTTCCTCTAACATCGGCACCTGACCTCACAAATGGGCACAATAAACAAATCTCATGGAAAGCCTTCCTAGAGGAGTGGAGAATGTTATAGCCACAATATATTAATGGCCAAAGGTTTGGAAAAGGTCCAACAAGCTCATATAGATGTTGATGGTCAAGTGTCCACAAACATTGGGCCATGTAGTGTATTTTGGTCTGTCCCATTATCCTCCCTCCTGGCTGGCTGTGCAAATTAACCCAGCTTTGGCCATGAATACTGTATAAGTTTAGAGATGGCACAACATACTATCGGTACTCTGGCTGTGCTGCCCACCGATTTACAAGACTTTGAGCAGTTACATGGGCAGTAACTTTGCTGTCCAACAGGTAACGGTTGCACCCCCAAAGGAAATGTCCATGCAGTAACATAGTTACTTAACTGCAAGGGTTGATGGAACAAGTAGGCCAGAAAATTGCAATGAAAACACACGCATTAGTTGTCTGTCTGCTTGTACTAGACCCCCACAAATTAGCATTTTTTAAATTTTTAGTGCTGCTGCTTTACATTGTGTGATCCATACTTTGAGAAGGTTGTTAAAGTGTATGTAAAGCCAAAATGGTCTTTAGTAGTGATGGACGAACTTCCGACGGGACGTTTCGCGAACGCGAAATGCGAACGGACCCAAACGTTCGCGAAACCGACCGTTCGCCGCGGGCCCCATTGACTTCAATGGGAGGCGAACTTTGCAAACCTTCATGTCGAATTTGCGGCCACGTGGTAATTATTAGGGGGTAAAACGTAGTCCCACCATCTGGACAATGACATAATACATGTATGAGGTGAATTTGGGATCGATAACTACAAGCATTTTTATTTTATTTGGGAAATTGTTCTAACAATTCAGGACTATGGAGCTAATGAAGGCAATGGAGGAGAGGGAAGGTCAGGGACCAGGGTAGGCAAAGAAGAGGGTGCAGGAGATGATCACCAGCAGCGTGACATACCGGAATGACACATGCACCGTGATAGAGGCATCTGACAGCAGCACCGTAATACAGAGCACTGACAGCAGCACCGTGACATACAGCGCTGACAGCAGCACCGTGACATACAGCGCTGACAGCAGCACCGTGACATACAGCGCTGACAGCAGCACCGTGACATACAGCGCTGACAGCAGCACCGTGACATACAGCGCTGACAGCAGCACCGTGACATACAGCGCTGACAGCAGCACCGTGACATACAGCGCTGACAGCAGCACCGTGACATACAGCGCTGACAGCAGCACCGTGACATACAGCGCTGACAGCAGCACCGTGACATACAGCGCTGACAGCAGCACCGTGACATACAGCACTGACAGCAGCACCGTAAGCAGCCCCAGGAGGAAGTCAGCACAGCACAGGGATGGTGTGATCCCCTCATAATAAGAACCCCCAGGAGGAAGTCAGCACAGCACAGGGATAGTGTGATCCCTTCATAATAAGAACCCCCAGGAGGAAGTCAGCACAGCACAGGGATATCATAAGCAGCCCCAGTAGAAATATGACACCGCTCAACCTCTTCAAAGAGGAGGGTAGGGGCATATAGTACGGTGTGCTTTTTTGGGTCAAGGAAGTGAGCCAAATGAATTAAGAAGGTCTGTGTGCTTGATTAAAAAAATAGTTTATAGACATATACATGGTCTACTGGTCACATGTGTTGAATTCCTCCGAGATCCATGCCTCATTCATTTTTAGAAATGTGAGGTAGTTAACACTGTGGTGAGCTAGGCGAGTACGCTTATCGGTCACAATCCCCCCTGCTGCGCTGAACGTCCTTTCGGACAGGACACTGGATGAGGGGCAAGCCAACAGTTCGATTGCAAATTGGGCAAGCTCTGGCCAGAGGTCAAGCCTGCCCACCCAGTAGTCTAGGGGTTCATCACTCCTCAGAGCGTCCACATCGGCCGTTAACCCAATGTAGTCGGACACCTGACGGTCTAGGCGTTCCCTGATGCTGGATCCGGATGACACCTGTCGATGGGTCGGCTGAAAGAATGACCTCATATCCGAAGTCACCAACACATCTTCAAACCGGCCTCTTCTTGCAGGCGCTGTTGGATTGGTACCCGCAAATCCTTCTCTGGGAGTGGGAATTGCTCCTCTGCCAGCGCACGCAAAAGCAGAATGCAGCATTTCTCGAAGCAAGGCCTGGAAGTGCTGCATTCTGACAGCCCTCTGCGACGGCGGTAACATTTCCGCCATTTTGTGTTTGTACCGGGGGTCTAAGTACGTTGCCACCCAGTACTGGTCCTTGACCCTCATGCTTTTTATACGGGGGTCCCTATTAAAACACTGGAGCATGAAGGCCCCCATTTGCACTAAAGTGGAAGCGGTGTGGTGGCCTGGCTCCTGCTCATCATCCAGGATAATGTCGTCCTCTTCATTCTCCTCTCCCCATCCTCGCACAACAGGGATCCCAGAAAGGTTTAAAGCATGCTCTTCTTGCTCCTGCTCATCCGCCCCGGCACCATCCTCCTCTGACTCCTCATCAGACTCCTGTTGTTGACTTGTCTCAGATAGAGTAGCCCCCCCTGGGAATTCATCCAGCATTGCGACTTCCTCATCTTCCCGCTCCTGCTCCTCCACAGCCTGATCAATGACACGACGCAATGCACGCTCCAGAAAGAAGGCATAAGGTACCATGTCACTGATGGCGCCATGGCTGCGACTGACCAGTTTGGTGATCTCCTCAAATGGCCGCAGAAGTCTGCATGTGTCGCGCATGAGCAGCCACTGGCGCGGTGAAAAAAAACCCAGCTCCCCAGAACCGTTTCTTTCGCAGAGTTCATACAGGTAGACGTTAACTGCACGTTTCTGCTGGAGCAGCCTATCAAGCATATAGAAGGTTGAGTTCCATCGCGTCGGGCAATCGCAAATAAGACGTCTGACCGGCAGATGGTGTCGCCGCTGAATGTCAGCAAGGCGAGCCATGGCCGTGTAAGATCTTCTGAAATGGGCCGAGATTTTCCTTGCCTGCCGCAAGATGTCCTGGACCCCAGGGTATTTGACAAGGAATCGCTGCACGACCAAGTTTAAGACGTGTGCCATGCACGGCACGTGCGTGATTTTGCCCTGTTTCAATGCGCTAAGCAGATTGGCACCGTTGTCACACACCACTTTACCAACTGTCAAATTGAGCGGTGTTAGCCACTCATCTGCCTGTGAACGCAAAGCTGAAAGGAGTGCCGGGCCAGTGTGGCTCTTTGCTTCCAGGCACAACAGACGCAGCACGGCATGGCAACGTCTCACCTGGCATGTGGAATAGGTTCTGGGGAGCTTGGGCGGTGCAGTGGAAGAGACGCTAGCAGCGGAAAAGGAGGAGGCAGCTGAGGAGGAGAGGGAGGAGGATGGAGTAGGAGGAGGAGAAGAAGAGTCAGGCCTGCATGCAATCCGTGGCGGTAAAACCAAATCTACACGGGTGCCACGGGTTACATGCTTGACGGCCGTCAGAAGGTTCACCCAGTGGGCAGTAAAACTGATATACCTTCCCTGCCCGTGTTTGCTAGACCACGTGTCTGTGGTCAGATGTATCTTGGCACCGACACTGTGTGCCAGAGATACATTCACTTGCCGCTGAACATGGCCATATAGCTCTGGGATGCCCTTCTCTGAGAAATACTTCCTTCCTGGGACCTTCCATTGTGGTGTTCCAATGGCCACAAATTTGCGAAAGGCCTCCGAGTCCACCAGTTTATATGGCAGTAGTTGGCGGGCTATGAGTTCTGACAAGCCAGCCGCCAACCGTTGGGCAAGAGGGTTATCCGGCATCATCATTTTTTTACGCTCAAACATTAGGCCCACGGAAGCCTGCCTTTTTGCAGAAAAATGTGAGCTTGGCGTGATGGAAGGTGGAGTGGAGGACAATTGTGAGGAGAGAGGAGAAGGAGAAGTAGAAGACGAGGCTGGACGGTGAGAGCCTGCAGTGTGGCTTTGTGTGTTCCGTTGCTCCCACTGGGCTCGGTGATGGCTGCTCATGTGCCTTCTTAAGGCGGTCGTCCCTAGGTGAGTATTGGGCTTACCGCGACTAACGCGTTGACTGCAAAGATTGCAGATGGCAACGCTATTGTCAGCAGCGGACACGTTAAAAAAAGCCCACACTGCGGAGCCATGTGCCGGTGTCCTGGGAGCGCCAGATGTGACCGTACATGGTCGATGACTCGCTCCTGATACATTTGCAGTCTGCTTTGTCCCTGCTGTGCAATGTAAGTCATTGCTGCTTCTCCTCCCTATCTGCTGGTCCATATCTCCCTCTGAACTCCCCTCCTCTTCCTCTCTTGTGGGCACCCACGTGACATCACTAGACACGTCATCATCAACGTCACCTTCCCCACCGCTATAAGTAGAGATCTCGGAGTAGGCAGCAACACCGGGGACCAACCTCCTCCTTGGGCTGATCTGGGTACTGGCGTCAGACTGCTGAGTAGCGCTTGTTGCTACCTCCTCTTCCTGATCCAATACCAAGAGTGGCTGCGCATCAGAAATGTCCTCTTGATATGGATCGGAAAATAATTCCAGTGACTCAAGCGGAAGGTATGTGGTGGTGGTGGTGGTGGTCGTGTTGTTGGTGGTAGTGTCTTTGGGGGTGCACATAGCAGAGAGTGAAGAAGAGGGTGCAGATCGAGAGGATGAGGAGGGTGCAGAAGAGTAAGGCTGAGCGAGCCACTCAACCAAGTCTGGTGCATCCTTTAAAGTAATTGAACGCACCTTCTGCAACTTCCCACTTTGGCTCAAGCCTGTTGCTCCTGCCCTACCCCTACCACCCCTGCGGAAGGGCCTGCCTCTTCCTCTGCATGTCATTTTTTAAATGACCCTGTGACAAAACTCTTAGTCCCTATACCGCTGAAGGACTGCTGCAGTATAGGTGAGCGGTCAGCAGTGGTGCACGTCAACCCTATCTATTGTGGACCTATAGCGGTCCTTACAGAACAGCAGACTGTACCGCACTCAAGCCTATGTACCGTAGCACCCTATACCAAGTTACCAGTCCTTATAAGAACTTTTGTGGACCAAGCAGGTTGTGTATTAGTGTTTAGCAGACTGTACGTCAGTCCCTATACCGCTGAAGGACTGCTGCAGTATAGGGCAGCGGTCAGCAGTGGTGCACGTCAACCCTATCTATTGTGGACCGATAGCGGTCCTTACAGAACAGCAGACTGTACCGCACTCAAGCCTATGTACCGTAGCACCCTATACCAAGTTACCAGTCCTTATAAGAACTTTTGTGGACCAAGCAGGTTGTGTATTAGTGTTTAGCAGACTGTACGTCAGTCCCTATACCGCTGAAGGACTGCTGCAGTATAGGGCAGCGGTCAGCAGTGGTGCACGTCAACCCTATCTATTGTGGACCGATAGCGGTCCTTACAGAACAGCAGACTGTACCGCACTCAAGCCTATGTACCGTAGCACCCTATACCAAGTTACCAGTCCTTATAAGAACTTTTGTGGACCAAGCAGGTTGTGTATTAGTGTTTAGCAGACTGTACGTCAGTCCCTATACCGCTGAAGGACTGCTGCAGTATAGGGCAGCGGTCAGCAGTGGTGCACGTCAACCCTATCTATTGTGGACCGATAGCGGTCCTTACAGAACAGCAGACTGTACCGCACTCAAGCCTATGTACCGTAGCACCCTATACCAAGTTACCAGTCCTTATAAGAACTTTTGTGGAACAAGCAGGTTGTGTGTTAGTGATTAGCAGACTGTACGTCAGTCCCTATACCGCTGAAGGACTGCTGCAGTATAGGTGAGCGGTCAGCAGTGGTGCACGTCAACCCTATCTATTGTGGACCGATAGCGGTCCTTACAGAACAGCAGACTGTACCGCACTCAAGCCTATGTACCGTAGCACCCTATACCAAGTTACCAGTCCTTATAAGAACTTTTGTGGACCAAGCAGGTTGTGTATTAGTGTTTAGCAGACTGTACGTCAGTCCCTATACCGCTGAAGGACTGCTGCAGTATAGGGCAGCGGTCAGCAGTGGTGCACGTCAACCCTATCTATTGTGGACCGATAGCGGTCCTTACAGAACAGCAGACTGTACCGCACTCAAGCCTATGTACCGTAGCACCCTATACCAAGTTACCAGTCCTTATAAGAACTTTTGTGGAACAAGCAGGTTGTGTATTAGTGTTTAGCAGACTGTACGTCAGTCCCTATACCGCTGAAGGACTGCTGCAGTATAGGTGAGCGGTCAGCAGTGGTGCACGTCAACCCTATCTATTGTGGACCGATAGCGGTCCTTACAGAACAGCAGACTGTACCGCACTCAAGCCTATGTACCGTAGCACCCTATACCAAGTTACCAGTCCTTATAAGAACTTTTGTGGAACAAGCAGGTTGTGTGTTAGTGATTAGCAGACTGTACGTCAGTCCCTATACCGCTGAAGGACTGCTGCAGTATAGGTGAGCGGTCAGCAGTGGTGCACGTCAACCCTATCTATTGTGGACCGATAGCGGTCCTTACAGAACAGCAGACTGTACCGCACTCAAGCCTATGTACCGTAGCACCCTATACCAAGTTACCAGTCCTTATAAGAACTTTTGTGGAACAAGCAGGTTGTGTATTAGTGTTTAGCAGACTGTACGTCAGTCCCTATACCGCTGAAGGACTGCTGCAGTATAGGTGAGCGGTCAGCAGTGGTGCACGTCAACCCTATCTATTGTGGACCGATAGCGGTCCTTACAGAACAGCAGACTGTACCGCACTCAAGCCTATGTACCGTAGCACCCTATACCAAGTTACCAGTCCTTATAAGAACTTTTGTGGAACAAGCAGGTTGTGTGTTAGTGATTAGCAGACTGTACGTCAGTCCCTATACCGCTGAAGGACTGCTGCAGTATAGGTGAGCGGTCAGCAGTGGTGCACGTCAACCCTATCTATTGTGGACCGATAGCGGTCCTTACAGAACAGCAGACTGTACCGCACTCAAGCCTATGTACCGTAGCACCCTATACCAAGTTACCAGTCCTTATAAGAACTTTTGTGGAACAAGCAGGTTGTGTATTAGTGTTTAGCAGACTGTACGTCAGTCCCTATACCGCTGAAGGACTGCTGCAGTATAGGTGAGCGGTCAGCAGTGGTGCACGTCAACCCTATCTATTGTGGACCGATAGCGGTCCTTACAGAACAGCAGACTGTACCGCACTCAAGCCTATGTACCGTAGCACCCTATACCAAGTTACCAGTCCTTATAAGAACTTTTGTGGACCAAGCAGGTTGTGTATTAGTTTTTAGCAGACTGTACGTCAGTCCCTATACCGCTGAAGGACTGCTGCAGTATAGGTGAGCGGTCAGCAGTGGTGCACGTCAACCCTATCTATTGTGGACCGATAGCGGTCCTTACAGAACAGCAGACTGTACCGCACTCAAGCCTATGTACCGTAGCACCCTATACCAAGTTACCAGTCCTTATAAGAACTTTTGTGGAACAAGCAGGTTGTGTATTAGTGTTTAGCAGACTGTACGTCAGTCCCTATACCGCTGAAGGACTGCTGCAGTATAGGTGAGCGGTCAGCAGTGGTGCACGTCAACCCTATCTATTGTGGACCGATAGCGGTCCTTACAGAACAGCAGACTGTACCGCACTCAAGCCTATGTACCGTAGCACCCTATACCAAGTTACCAGTCCTTATAAGAACTTTTGTGGACCAAGCAGGTTGTGTATTAGTTTTTAGCAGACTGTACGTCAGTCCCTATACCGCTGAAGGACTGCTGCAGTATAGGGCAGCGGTCAGCAGTGGTGCACGTCAACCCTATCTATTGTGGACCGATAGCGGTCCTTACAGAACAGCAGACTGTACCGCACTCAAGCCTATGTACCGTAGCACCCTATACCAAGTTACCAGTCCTTATAAGAACTTTTGTGGAACAAGCAGGTTGTGTGTTAGTGATTAGCAGACTGTACGTCAGTCCCTATACCGCTGAAGGACTGCTGCAGTATAGGGCAGCGGTCAGCAGTGGTGCACGTCAACCCTATCTATTGTGGACCGATAGCGGTCCTTACAGAACAGCAGACTGTACCGCACTCAAGCCTATGTACCGTAGCACCCTATACCAAGTTACCAGTCCTTATAAGAACTTTTGTGGAACAAGTGAGTTGTGAATGTTTAGCAGACTGCAGCAGAAGGGCAGCAGTCAAGTATAATATCCTTTCTATATTTGGAAGAAAGAATATTATACATGTACAAGCCTATTACTGTACCACTGATACCAGTCCTGAAAAGAACCTTTGTGGAACTAATAATAACAGCAAGTCTTTAAAATTACCCTCACTGCCTGACAACACTGCTTCCTTCCTGTCCCTATACAAATTGGCAAAAAAAGAGAACGATTAGTGGTTACTGGAACAGCTCTTTTGTGGACCTTGATAGTAACAGCTAATGATGATGATGATGATGATGATGATGAAAGACTAATCTGGCTGTCCCTGTAGCATACACCGTCCTTTCCCTTTCTCTAAACTAACAAAAGACACTCAGGCTGCTGCAAGAATCAGCAGCACAGCAAACCTATCAACACCTAACACCTATACCAGTCCTGAAAAGAACTTTTGTGTACCAAATAGCTAGTGGTTTATCTCTCCCTACTCCACACAGGAACCTGTCCCTATCTTAACAGAAGAAAGAATGTAAAATGGCCACCGGATCGGGTGTATTTATAGGTTAGGGGGAATGTACAAGTGTCCATGTGCTGTCATGTCTCAATTGGCTGTCCTGTATCACATGATAAACGTGTCACCAAAGGTTAAAGTTCTTGTATACATTAAACACGTAAGTCCGCCGCGGCGAACGACGGAAAAAGGCGTTCGAACGTGCGGACCGCGAATGTCGGAAATTCGCCGCGAAACGACCGCCGGGCGAACCGTTCGGCCATCACTAGTCTTTAGTTTTGGATAGGCTTTTTTTTGTCTGTCCCCGGTTAGGGAAATGTCTCTGCAGTGCACTTCATGTCCTGGAGATGACATAGGAAGTGAGAATAATTCCTTGCAGTTGAGGGAAGTTCCTCTTTGAGAGAGTGGTCACTAGAACGGGTGTCTCCATTGGAAGATTTACCTTCCCTTCCTGTTCTGGAATGAACTATAAAGTTTTGGAATTCCCACCACCTTCTGCCTCTGTGACAATATTCACCAGGACAAACAAAGATTGTGAATTTCAACTGTGGAGTCACAGACATCAATAAAAACCTGACGTGGGTTCTAATCCTCCCACAAGCCATCCAAAACCAAAAAGATTAACGTTTTGACATTCTGTATCCTTTAAAACCAATAAATAAATTTGTAATGTTTGTCCTCTTGTGTGATATGATCCAAAACTGTCTTTCTCATCTCTTGTCTTCTCTTTATTTTTAGGGATCCCAACCATCCGGTCCCTCAGGACACCAAGTTCATCCACACAAAACCCAACCGCTTTGAGGAGGTGGTATGGACAAAGTTTAATCCTAAAGAGAAGCAGTACCTACACATTGGCCTAAAGCCTCGGGTGCGGGACAATTACCGTGCCAATAAGGTTGCCTTCTGGTTGGAATTAGTCCCTCATCTTCACAACCTGAACACGGTTCAGCATCCTTCAACCACCACGAAATTACCCCCCTACAGCACCCGCTGGCCAACTGGTACCAGGATAACCGGTGGCAGTACCACCCGGCGACCGCATGCCACACTTCCACCTGAAGACTATGATTCGACTGGTGGACCGGTGGAACGACCTCGATACCCCCCTTTCCCTGGGGACACCCGTGACTATTCAACTGAGTTGAGTGTGACCGTAGCCGTTGGAGCTTCTCTCCTCTTCCTCAACATCCTGGCCTTTGCTGCTCTTTATTACAAGAGAGATCGGCGTCATGAACTCCGACAAAGGCGACACAGTCCCGGGCGAGGAGGAGCTCCCGGCAATGACCTGGCACATCATGGACCGGAAGAAGAACTGATGTCCCTTCAGATCAAGAGGGCTGGAGGAGCTCCTGATCTTGAACCTCTAAGGCCACATGATATACTGCGCCCAGCTTGCCCTCCCGATTATACACTCGCATTAAGAAGGGCCCCTGAGGACGCTCCACTTCCACCACCACCTCCACCTCCTGGCTCTGTCATGGCTCCAAGCACCATCTCGGGCCTACCCTCTTTACATCCCTTTAATACATTCCCCACCACTGCTCACAACAATACCCTGCCCCACCCGCATTCAACCACAAGGGTATAGTGGTACCAGGCATCTCTCCCTCTACCCATACATTGCCCCGTCTACCCCTTCCTCTCGCAAACAGCAACATTGGCTATCTGGGCCTATCAAGCCTGAGCTGGATTTTGCCTTATGGCAGGGGATGGGGGTAGATGAAATAACTTGTTTATTATGAGGGGGCCAGAAAGGAACTACCCAGTCTCCCCATGCCCCTTCTCCTCCTCAGGCTTTAGAAACTGCTCCCAAGATCAACATTCAGGACTGTGACACCTGGACTTCAACTTCTGCCTATGTCATGGGGGAAACAGGGTCGAAAAAAAAAATACGATGGGGCAGTTATTTAATGGGATGTAGGGAAAGATATGAAATTTTGATCCAATAAATTATACCCCCCTGTTGGGGGGAGAGTTGCTAAAGGAGGAAAAGAGGCCTATGTGACTAGGCCGAAGCCTCCAACTGACTCAACTTGTACACCTGCTTTATTTTTATTCACGGACAATATCCAATGGATGGGGGATGTTACGCCAGGCGCGGGCCTCACACAGATAGCCTGTGTCTGGTGCGTTCAATGCACTGAACCTTCAAGGACTCAAATGCTCTCCAACAGCTGAAAAAAATTGCCGTCACCAGAAGAGGGGAACATAAGAGCTATCCCCTGCAATGGAGAAAGGGGGCAGGGGGTGAATGTACAGGGGAGGGGGTGAATGCATGAGAGGCCAAAATTAAGCCCCTCCCCCTTAAAAAATACAAAACACAGTGCCAATGATCCCCTTCCACCTCTTCGGCAAGGTGGGCCTGCTCCTATCTCAAAGGGGGTGCTCAAATGGTAATAGGTGTATCGCCTCTCCACTGCCATAGTCCCCATGACCCCTCTGGGTAGATCAAAGGGGGGAAGGGAACTGTAAGTGTGCCAAAATAATAGTGAGGGAGTGTCTTATACGACGGATCTTTGCTCTCTATTTTCCTATATTACGTTTCGTATATTACGACCATTGCCATCACGTACTCTTGCTTCTTCTCACTCTCGATTAACCCCGAGCAAGCCCTTCATTCTTTATGTGTACCCCTCTCCCTCGCAAAAAGAAAAGAACAACAACCCTTTACCTGCACCCACTTCTGTTCTTCTTCTCATTACCTATAGTCCTCCTCTTTCTCTCTCTCCCCCCCCCTCTTTTTCCAGCTCTTCCTTCACAGAACCTGGCTGAGCCCCCATCCCACAGGGGCTAGCAATCAGAAGCACATGGAAACCAGCTATCCCGGCACGGACATCGGGATCAGATCACAAGGAGACGGGAGTTTACGGGAATCATTGGCAGCAGGCTTCGATGTTTACAAGAAGATTAGACAGGAACGATTGGTCCCAAACAGGGAGACCGCATTATTTAATAGGGCACAGGGTCAACCAATCACAGGATCTACGTTTTTGTTTTGTTTTTATCTTTTTTTTTTTACAGATAATACCTATTGACGAGGGTCGGTGTCTCCCCTCTGATGGGATAACAGTATTACACGCATGCCTTTTTTTATTGGACCTATCCTCCACTTCTTTATAAAAAGCTGAAGCTATTTCTGGTTCCCCCGACATTTCAATGTTTTTCCTTGCCATATTATTACTATGACAAAATCCATTTTCTTAATGGATTTCAACTATTAAAAAAAAAGAGGTTTGATTAATTTTTCACCACCGTAGTCAATGTAGGCGGCTACTCAAAGATAGTTCTCAAAGTGCCAATCTTTTTTTCTTTAGTTTCTTCCACAGTATATTGCTTTCTCGCATCTCATAAATTGGATGGAAAAAACATAAAAAAATGAATAAAAAAGTCAGTGAGATCCGCTAAAATAAAAACGGAAGGAAACAATTGCCAAATTTTGCTGGCTTGTATATATATATATATATATCCTGATCAGCAGTCCCCATGGGACTGGAAACCAATATACACTATGTGGTCAAAAGTATGTACAGTAGATCCAACCCAATCCAAATATCAGAGTTCACGTGTTTCCAATGAAGGGTGCTTTTTAGACAATTGTGCACTTCCAACCTTGTAGTAACACTTGGGGGAAGCCCTTTTTCTTCCAGCATGACTGCACAAAGTCAGCTCCATAAAGACATGGCTTCAGTGAGTTTGGTTTGGAGGAACTCGAGTGTACTGCACAGAGCCTTGACCTAAACCCTACTGAACACCTTTGAAATGATTTGGAACCCCAATAGTGAGCCAGTTCTTCTCATCCAGTATCTCCATAAAGACACATTTGACCAGTTTGGTGTGGAGGAACTCAAGTGTTCTGCACTAAGCCTTAACCTCAACCCTACTGAACACCTTTAGGATGAATTGGGATCCCAATAGTGAGCCAAGTCTTCTCACCCAACATTAGTACACAACTTTGACTGATAGGACACAAATTAACACAGACACACTCCAAAATTTTGTGGAAAGCTTTCCCAGAAGTGTTCACCCAGCTCCATGAAGATTAGGTATGATGAGTTTGGTGTGAAGAAACTCAAGTGTCCTACACAGAGCCTTCACCTCAACTCTTCTGAACACCTTTGGGATGAATTTAAACCTAAATGGAGAGCCAGGTCTTTTCATTCAACATCTCCAAAAAGGAATGGTTTGACCAGTTTGGTGTGGAGGAACTCGAGTGTTCTGTACAGAGCCTTGACCTTAACCCTTCTGAACACCTTTGGGTTGAATTGGACCTCCAATGGTGAGCCAAGTCTTCTCATCCAACATCTCCATAAAGACATGTTTGACCAGTTTGGTGTGGAGGAGCTCAAGTGTTCTGCAGAGAGCCTTGACCTCAACCCTACTGAACACCTTTGGGATGAATTGGTATCCCAATGGTGAGCTAAGTCTTCTCATCCAATATTAGTACACAACCTTGGCTGATAGGACACAAATTTTCAACATACACACTCCAAATTTTTGTTTGTGGAAAGCATTCTCAGAAGTATGGTCCCATTTCCATAAAGACATGGTATGAGGAGTTTGGTGTGGAGGAACTTGAGCTTCCCACACAGTACCAGGACCTCAACACTACTGAACAGCTTTGGAATTAATTGGAGCCGCAATGGTGAGCCAAGTCTTCTCATCCAACATTAGTACATTACCTCACAATTTTTTTGGCTGATAGGACACAAATTCCCCCAGACACACTCCAAAATTTTGTGGAATGCCTTCCCAGAAGTGTGGACCCAGCTGACTGTGAGCCAGGTCTTCCCATTCAAAATCAGTACCTGACCTCACAAATGGGCACAATTTTTTCCAGACACACGCCAAAATCTTGTAAAAAGCCTTCCTAGAAGCATAGAAGTTCTTATAGCTGGAAAGGTGGGGCAACTCCAAATTAATGACCATGATTTTGGAATAAGATATCCAACAATTTTATATAGGTGTGATGGTCAGGAATCCACAAATGTTTGGCCATGTGGTGTATATTTGTTCTATCTCATGATCCTATCCTTGGCCTGCCTGTGTAAAGCAACATTACTTTGGCCACATATATGTTTGGAGATTCATCACATTCTGGGTACTCTACCTGGGTACACTACCAGGTACTCTACCTGTGCTGCCCATTGATTTAGAAGTCTTTGGAATGTTACATGGGTTGTGTTCATGGTTACACCCCCATAAAGGCCCACATGGTTACTTAAAGTGGTTGTAAACACTTACAACACACTTTTTGTATATAACGCTTACCTGTAGCTACCCTGGATACCTCTTAAACCTAGAAAAGATGGTTTAGGATATATCCCCTGTATTTGCATGTGCTGATGTCATCAGCACATGCAAACTGAAGCAATGGCGCGTACGTGCCGTTGCTTCAGTTAGACTGTGCAGTTAGTGTGGGAGTGACATTGCGGCTCTAGCCAATCACAGCACCGGAGCCCGCGATACCCATAAGTAACTCCGGGAGCGATGTCACCAGCCGGACCTGTGAACAAGGACCGTTGCGGGGGCTTCGAACCCATCATGCCTTTGTCTTGCAGGTTTTTTTTTTTTTTGCTAGGGTTTACAACCACTTTAAATGGGCAATAATCCCCACACACATACTCCAAAATCTTATGGAAAGCCTTTTCAGAAGAGTGGAAGCTGTTATAGCTGCAAATAGGAAGTCAATTCCATATTAACGTCCAATGGAATGGAAAACCCAACATGCTCGTATAGGAGTCATAGTTAGGGCTCTACAAGTGATTGGCCATATAGTGTACCAGCTTTTGGAATAAAAGGAAATTTGCATCGTGTTGAACCCTTATCCCACTACAGAGGGGAGTATACAAATCCTCATTTTTTGGAAAAGCTCTTCATCTGAAGATGGTGTCCTTGGAGCCCGAAAAAGATACAGAGTTATTTTGGGCTTTATATGTGGATGTTTCATTACCGAGAACCCCCCTACCCCTCCCCCACTGACCTTAATGAGATTTATATTATATAGATTGTTCTATCATTAAAGGGAAATATGGAACATATAAATATATAAATATATATTATATGCACTGAAAGGTGCATACACAGATACGTGTATATAGACACATATGTGTATACGAGCCGCGGCCGTCTGTGGCATTGTGTGGAGGAGGGTGATATCCGATGGACGTCCTACAGTTATTGGGGGTCTGATGAGCTGCTGGTGTGCTGCAAGTCCAGACGGTGGGAGATATACATATATGTGTGCGCATATACATTCAGTGAAGGCACAGGAAACGCCTTATCGCCTTTTTGGGTCCTGACGCTGAACTGGTTACATAATGGCACTTTTTTATTTTATTTTCTGTTTTTGGGATCTTGGACTGAAATAAAATGACAAATTTTGGTGAGAAAATGGTCGGCTGTTTATTGGGGGGGGGGTTACACATATATTGGAGAGGCCACAAAGGCTTCATGTGCTCAGTTCTGGGTTTACTTGTTATAGTATCTGTCCACATGCAAATTGTATTTCAGTTTTAAGTGGAGTCTGGTGGGCTAAGTCCCCACCTGTCTTCTAATATTTCCTGGGGAATCTAAAGATGTGGTCTTCCACGGTAGTTACTGGTTTTGTTCCCAACCACTTTTGAGTTTTAGGGGTCCCAGCCAGCCAACTGCCATTTATCTTGTTCCATTATTTATGATATATAAAAAAATATAAAAAATCCAACAGGTGGGAAACATCATAATGGGCACAGCAGGTATGTAGACCTGGGAACTCTAGAGATGTGCAAATATGGTGCACAGCACAGCAGGTGTGCAGAGACAGGAACTCATTTCAGGGGTGGTTAAAACCCTTCTTAATGGGCAAAGCAGCTGTTCAAATCTGAAAACTCAGGGCAAAGATGGCTGGAACCCCTCATAATGGGCACAGCAAGTGTACAGACCTGAGAACTCAGCACAGGAATGGTGGGAACCCCTCATAATTGGTACAGTAGGTGTACAGACCCAGGAACTCAGCACAGGGATGGTGGGAACGCCTCATAAAGGGCACATCAGGTGTACAGACCCAGGAACTCAGCACAGGGATGACGAGAACCCCTCATAATGGGCACAGCAGGTGTACAGACCCAGAAACTCAGCACAGGGATGGTGGGAACCCCTCATAATGGGCACATCAGGTGTACAGACCCAGGAACTCAGCACAGGGATGACGAGAACCCCTCATAATGGGCACAGCAGGTGTACAGACCCAGAAACTCAGCACAGGGATGGCGAGAACCCCTCATAATGGGCACATCAGGTGTACAGACCCAGGAACTCAGCACAGGGATGACGAGAACCCCTCATAATGGGCACAGCAGGTGTACAGACCCGTGAACTCAGCACAGGGATGGTGGAAACCCCTCATAATGGGCACAGCAGGTGTACAGACCCGTGAACTCAGCACAGGGATGGCGGGAACCCCTCATAATTGGGCACATCAGGTGTACAGACCCAGGAACTCAGCACAGGGTTGGTGGGAAACCCTCATAATGGGCACAGCAGGTGTACAGACCCAGGAGCCCAGCACATGGATGGTGGGAACCCCTCATAGTGGGCCCATCAGGTATACAGACCCAGGAATTCAGCACAGGGATGGTGGGAACCCCTCATTATGGGCACAGAGGGTATACAGACCTGGGAACTTAGCACAGGGATGAAGGGAATCCCTCATAATGGGCACAGCAAGTGTGCAGACCCAGGAACTTTGCATTGCAGTCTTTCCTGTTTTCTGCCACGAGATATCATTTTAATCCTCCAGTTTGTGATTTTGTAAAAATCAGATTGAGGGCAGCTCTTAAAATAAAATAAAAAAACTATCCAAAATTCCAGTTTAATAGGCACGTTGTAAATGGATGCACGGAAAGGAAACTACATGCAGCTCATTAATTTATGCATATCATAAAAAATGCAGTTCATCTATAAATGCGCAAAACAGACGAGTCCCACAGCACTCAGGCTTGTCGGCTAGCAAAGGCGACAAAAGCTTCAAACTCGACTCTCAGATGGTGATAAAAGCAGAGGCTCCGGTTATATAATATGGGGAAGCCACGTGCCGAGGCGGCTGCACAGGCCTCTGGGAGCAGCAATATGGCTTGTATAGTGATTATGGTTCCTCTGACACTGGGCCTAGGATTTGAAAGATCAGTTCTTCTGTAGAACACCCCTTCGGGAATATTTGCAAAAGTTGGCAAACTCAGAGGATGAGTCCTGCTCTGTGGATGATTGAACTGTGTGAATTATTCCAATAGGCCAAAATTACTCCAAAAATAACCCAATGGAGGACCATATGGAGAGAATATATGAGAAAATATCATATTTAGACTGAAGCAGTGTATAATGTCATCAGGGCTGGGCCGAGGAGTAGGGCAGAGGAGGTGGCCATATTGGGTGGTTCAGAAGAGGGGGGCACACTTTGGCCTTTTTGCTTTGGGTGCTGAAGTACTAAGTCCCGGCATTGGGAGTCAATGACCACCCTCTTCTCCTGTCATATACCGCATATAAGGTTATAGGTAAATATTCCACATCTGGACCTACATGGGTACAGCCAAGTCAACAGGACCTGGTAGTTGTATAATGGGCCCATGGGTATGTTTTTTTTGCCCCTTTCGATATAACAAGTGGCACTGATAACTCTGATGGCTATATGGAAAGGTGAGAACTTGCTGAAAATAGTACTGGCCAGCAATGTTGCCCATAACAAATCCGACACCTGTCCTAAAGGTCAACTCCAAATAAAATTGTATGTTTTACTTCTGGCTTCTGCCTCTGCAGTATTACTTCTACCTGCAGTAGGTTTTGTCTCTGCCCCTCCAACAATGGTGAGATTTCCATACAGTAGTTTGTGTCTCTGCCCCTCCCACATTGGTGAGATTTCCATACAGTAGTTTGTGTCTCTGCCCCTCCCACAGTGGTGAGATTTCCTGCAGTAGTTTGTGTCTCGGCCCCTCCCACAATAGTGAGATTCTCCTGCAGTAGTTTGTGTCTCTGCCCCTCCCACAATGGTGAGATTTCCATGCAGTAGTTTGTGTCTCTGCCCCTCCCACAATGGTGAGATTTCTCTGTAGTAGTTTGTGTCTCTGCCCCTCCGGCAATGGTGAGGTTTTCCTGCAGTAGTTTGTCTCTGCCCCTCCCGCAATGGTGATATTCCCTGCAGAAGTTTGTGTCTCTGCCCCTCCCACAATAGTGAGATTTCTCTGCAGTAGTTTTGTCTCTGCCCTGCCCACAATGGTGAGATTTTCATGCAATAATTTGTGTCTCTGTTCCTCCCACAATGGTGAAATTTCACCACAGTAGTTTGTGCTTCTGCCCCTCCCACAATGGTGAGGTTTTCCTGCAGTGGTTTGTGTCTCTGCCCCTCCCACAATGGTGAGATTCCCCTGCAGTACTTTGTGTCTATGTCCCTCCCACAATGATGAGGTTTCCAGCAGTAGTTTGTGTCTCTAACCCCTCCTACAATGGTGAGATTCCCCTGCAGTACTTTGTGTCTCTGCCCCTCCCACAACGGGGAGATTTCCCTGCAGTAGTTTGTGTCTCTGCCCTGCCCACAATGATGAGGTTTCCTGCAGAAGTTTGTGTCTCTGCCCCTCCCACAATGGTCAGATTTCCATGCAGGAGTTTGTGTCTCTGCCCCTCCCACAATGGTGAGATTTCTCTGCAGTAGTTTGTAGGGGTGCAATGAATCAAGAAAAATCATGGATCGGATCGTTCCTCGGATCAGAGTCACGGATCGGATCATTTTTCGGATCAGCAAATAATAATTTAATTTGCAAAAACCTGTGAAAATTCCACCACCATATAGTCCCCAATGTAATATCCACAATCTCCCCCACTGTAATTTTGGCTGGGTATGGCTGAGCATGGCTGAGTATTGCAGAGTATGGCTGGGTATCGCAGAGTATTGCAGAGTATGGATGGGTATCGCAGAGTATTGCAGAGTATGGATGGGTATCGCAGAGTATTGCAGAGTATGGATGGGTATCGCAGAGTATTGCAGAGTATGGCAGAGTATGGCTGGGTATGGCTGGGTATGGCAGGGTATGGCTGGGTATGGCTGAGTATGGCTGGGTATGGCGGAGTATGGGCAGGTATTGCAGATTATTGGTAGGGTATTGCAGAGTATTGGCAGGGTATTGGCAGGGTATTGCAGAGTATTGGCAGGGTATTGGCAGGGTATTTCAGAGTATTGGCAGGGTATTGCAGAGTATTGGCAGGATATTGCAGAGGATCGCAGGGTATTGCAGGGTATTGCAAAGTATTGGCAGGGTATTGCAGAGTATTGGCAGGGTATTGCAGAGTATTGGCAGGGTATTGGCAGGGAATTGCAGAGTATTGGCAGGGTATTGCAGAGTATTGGCAGGGTATTGGCAGGGTATGGAGGGGTGGCTGCCTCCATCCGATCTCTCCCCTCCAGTGTACAGATTAGTACAGAGAGGGGAGAGAGGAACCGGCGTCATGTCATGATGCCGGTTTGTTTACAAGTGATCGCTCTGTCGGTCTGGAGTACGGCAGTAAGCACACTCTCTGGGACAAAGTAGCGGTCACAAGGTTTCTTAAGAGGAGCATGGACCTGAGCAGCAAGAATTTTGTCACCCAAAGGAGAAGTGAGACTGGTGCGAACCGTAGCCAGAATACAATCAGGAGGAATTACAGGAACCAGAACAGGCTCCATCTTGGAAGTGGAGGAAAATTGTCGTGACAAAGCGCCAGCCCTTACATTCTTAGTACCGGGTAAGATTGAGACAATGTAATTGAAACTAGACAAGAAAAGAGCCCATTGCACCCTTCTGGGAGAGAGGCATTTAGCCTCAGACAAGAATGTGGTATTCTTATGGTCAGTAAGAATGAGAACCGGCACAGTGGTACCTTCGAGGAGATGTCTCCATTCTTTCAGGGCTAAAATGATTGCTAACAGCTCTCTGTCCCCAATCTCGTAATTGCACTCCACAGGTGACAATTTCTTGGAAAAGTAGTCACACGGATGCATAGCGCTCTCAGAGGTAGGACGTTGAGACATAAGGGTGCCAACTCCAGTCTCAGAAGCATAAACCTCAAGGATAAAAGGTAACGTAGGATCAGGATGTGCCAAAACAGGAGCAGAAACAAAGGCAGCCTTGAGACTCTCGAAGGCCTTAATGGACTCCGGAGACCAACTCCGTGGGTTACCGCTATTTCTGGTCATATCAGTCAGGGGCTTGACCAGAGACGAGAAGTTACGAATCAACTTCCGATAATAGTTGGAAAAGCCAAGAGAAGGACGGGTCGGGGCCACTGTAGGACTGCTGAAAGTTTCTCTGGGTCCATCAAAAAACCAGCAGTGGAAATGACATAACCCAGGAATTTAACCTGTTCACGATGGAATTCACACTTCTCCAATTTACAAGATTGTTCTCCCTTAGTTTCTGAAGCACACAACAGACATCTGTGTGGTGGATCACCAGGAACTTAGAAAATATGAGGATATCATGGAGATAAACCACCACACATAACTGCAACAAATCTCGGAGAACATCGTTAATAAATTCCTGGAAAACTGCCGGGGCGTTACAAAGGCCAAAAGGCATTACAAGGTACTCATAATTGCCTGTTCTGGTATTAAATGCAGTTTTCCTCTTGTTGCCCTTCTTAATTCTCACAAGATTATATGTATGCCCTTCTCAAATAAAGCTTGGTGAAAAGCGTTGCTCCCTTGAGGCGGTCAAATAACTCCGTAATCAACGGAATCGGATAGGCATTCTTAATCGTGAGACGACTAAGACCCCTATAATCAATAGAAGATCTTGGTTCACCACTCTTCTTCACAAAGAAGAAACCAGCAGAAGACCAGGTTTTGCGGATGAAATCTCGAGAAAATGCGTCTGCAACATACTCCTCCACGGCCTTATCCACCAAGACCGACAAAGGGTAAACTCGGCCATGAGGGGGTATGGCACCAGGTTAAAGGTCAGCGGTGCAATCATATGACGGCTGTGGAGGCAAACTACCGGCTTGGCCTTTGTCAAAGATATTGCTAAAATCACAGTACTCTTCCAGCAGGGAGGAGAGTGAAGAGGTGCACAGGACCTTGGATACCTTCAGGAAGAATGTCTCACTGCATTGTTGTGACCAGGAGAGAACCTCAGCATGGAGCCAATCAAAAGAAGGGTTGTGCCTCTGTAACCAAGGATAACAAATAACCAGCAGAAACTCTCTTGGTAAAGAGCCCCTATGACCATGGACAACAGAACATTCTCATGAATCACATGGGCAGGCTGTAAAGGTCTCCCGTCAAAAGCCTCAATGGGAAGTGGAGTGTCACGCAGCTGCAGCGGAATTGAGTGCTTCGATACAATGACAGCATTAATGAACAGGCCTGCAGCCCCAAAATTGATTAGATCCTGTATCTCGACGGACGACTCAGCCCAGGAAAGGCTAACCGAAGCCATGGGCTTGTCCTTCAGGATAACTGGCGACGAAACAACGCCACCTTATGTCTATCCATGACAGGACCTAAAGGTTCGGGTAGAACAAGACTTCACAAAGTGACCTGCCTGGCCACAATAAAGGCACAATCTCTCCCTCCTCCTAAGGGTTCCCTTATCTGCAGAGAGACGCATGAAGCCCAAGTGTATGGGTTCATCTTCACTGACCAACTGGGTACCAGGAGGCATGGGAGGTGAGGGAGGCAAGGGTGGGACTGTAAAGCACGGAGACAAATGTACAGGAGGCTTCCACAAGCGCTCCTTAAAAGAGAGACTTTTTCTGAGTCTGGAGTCAACGAGGATGGCAAACGTGATCAACTTCTCCTGCTCAGTGGACAGTCGGTATATCTCGGTCTGCTATCTCATCCTTGATGGTATCCGAGAGACCATGAGAAAAAAGCAGCCACGAGGGCCTCATTGTTTCACGCAACCTCTGCTGCCAGAGTACAAA
This sequence comes from Lithobates pipiens, assembly GCF_037356315.1. Lineage (NCBI taxonomy): Eukaryota > Metazoa > Chordata > Amphibia > Anura > Ranidae > Lithobates > Lithobates pipiens. The sequence goes on from NW_027507903.1 coordinate 667,601,118, forward strand.
ATTCAATGGTGTAATCGGCAACAGTTCTCATACTCTGATTGACATGAGGCACTTGGCAGCAGAAGCGGAGCATGCGGGAATGTCAAATACCCTTTTAAAAGAAGCCACAAACTCAGGGTAACTCAAGCCAACAGGTTTTTGCGTCTCCCATAGAGGGTTTGCCCAGGCCAAGGCTTTCTCAGAAAGCAAAGATATCACTAAACCTACTTTGCTTCTATCTGTGGGAAACACCTGGGGCAGCATCTCAAAGTATATGTCAACCTGGTTGAGAAACCCTCTGCAGTGGACTGGATCGCCCCCAAATCGCTGGGGAAGCAGAGCGGAACCAGACATACCTCTTATAGAGGTAATACTCAAGGCAAGTGCCTGCACAGAGACTGGAGCAGCAGCAGGGACAGCCTGCAACACAGGTTGTACTGGAACAGCCACAGTGGTAGATTCCAGGGGAGCCGTGTGACTCAGGAGCGTTTTTAACGCCATGGCAAACTGATCAATGCTCCATGATCCATGCTGATCCACTGCTCATCCAATCTGGAAAAAATATTACCAACAAGTGGATTGACTGCATCTTCTGAATTCATGGCCTTTGCCTACTGTCAGAAACCATGAATCAGACTGAGACAGAAGTACAGTTAAATCACACTTGTTTAATAATAATAAAAAAAGGTAAGCAGAGCGAACGTAGTCAAAACATAGCCTGGGTTCAGGAACAGGAACGGATAGTCAGACAAGCCAAAATGTCAGGGAGCCAGAGAACAGCATAGTAGAACAGCAAGCAGGAACTGGAGTCAGAAGGAATGTCAGCCAAGCAAGTCTTTAACAGAAACACAGGAGAGCGTCTCTAGAGATGTGACCAAGGTGAAGGCAGAGATCACCTGGACAGGATGGCTTAAGTAGGCAGGACTGACGAGCAGGATCTCTCCACAGTGAGTCACTGTGGAGAGATAGGAACTGGTAATTAGCCAACAGCTGAGCGTCCAGCTCAGAGAAGGAAGGGCTGAGCCCAGTCCTGACACTCAAGGCTTGGAAGTGTCGGAGAGCATTTTCATTTTCAAAGCACCTGAGTTAAGCATTGCACAAATACTGACACAAGGGGGGGGGGGGGGGGGTCTGCATATCCTGGAGCACTTGAGTATCTCCAACACAATCTGCAGACCCTGGAGCACTTGATTACCACCAGCACACTCTTCAGATCCTGTAGCACTTGAGAATCCCTAACTCACTCTGCAGATCCTGGAACATTTAAGTACCGCCAACATACTCTGCAGATCCTGGAGCATTTGAGTACCTCAACACACCCTGCAGATACTGGAGCACCTTAGTAGCCCAACATAATCTGCAGATCCTGGAGCACTTGAATACCCCCAACACACTGCAGATCCTGGAGCACCTTAGTACCCCCAACACACTCTGCAGATCCTGGAGCACTTGTGTACCCCAAACACACTCTGGAGATCTCTGAGCACTTGAGTACCCCCAACACCTTCTGCAGATCCTGGAACATTTAAGTACCCCCAACACACTCTGCAGATCCTGGCACACTTGAGTACTCCAACACACAACATATGGGCAGATCATTTTACCAATATACAGTACTTCAGAACCTTTGCCCTTTCATACTACACCGAAAAAATATGTCATGGATTGGTACAGCACAACAGTGCTCCAATGAATACTCCCAAGGCGCTTGTACCCGACCATTCGTAAATTGATGCAACACATCTCCAAATAAAGGCAGCACAATCATTCTATTCAAGCCATGCCAATGGAATGTTATACCTGCCAACTGCAGAAGGTCCTGGTGTCACAAGCAAGTCAAATGCAGTTCAACTTCATGGGTATATTTTAGTTGTTTTGACTTCAAACTGCTCTGAGCTGCTTCTAAGTTGTCCTGCATAGAGTATTGTGTATATTTGTTAGGGCAAATTTCAGCATTTTATGGTGTTCTGGAATGGAACCTCTACTGGAAAATCTCAGAAGTCAGAGCTAAGTCAGGTCAAGCTTCTGCATTCCATTGTATTCCAGCACCTCAACTGGAAGAGCTTAGAGGTTAGGTCCAAGTTAGCATTAGTTTCTAAATTTCATGGTGCCCTGGCACTTCTACTATATGACCTCTGAGGTCAGGGCCAAGCCAGGCTAAGCTCCTGCAATGTATGATGTTCTGGAACCTCTACTGGAAGATCTCATAGGTTGGGGGCCAAATCAGGGCAACCTTCAGCATTTCATTATGTTTTGGAATCACTACTGGAAGAGCTCAGAGGTCAAGCCAAGTCAGAGCAAGCTTATGCATTTCATAGTGGTCTGGAAATTTTACTGGAAGATCTCAGAGGTCATGGCCAAGTCAGGATGAGCTTCTGCAATTTATGCTGTTCTGGCACCTCTATTGGAATATCTAGAATTTCAGGGCCACGTCAGGATGTTTCATGGTGTTCCAGCACCTCCACTGGAAGATCTCAAAAGGTCAAAGCCAAGTCAGGGCAAATTTCTGCATTTCATGGTGTTCTGGCACCTCTACTGGCAGATCTGAGAATTCATTGCCAGATTAAGGCTTGCTTCTGTTCTGGTACCTCTACTGGCAGATCTGAGAAGTCAGGGCCAGGTTAAGGCTTGCTTCTGTTCTCGCACCTCTACTATAAGCTCTCAACAGTTTTTGCCAAGTCAAGCCAAGCTTCTGCAATTTATGAATTGAGTTTAGTTGAGTGACATCTTGATATAGCATGGTCATTTACCCCGAAGGATGCTGACGAGCTTGGCGGAGACCCTGGAAAAAAGGGACTAGGAGGAGACAAAATCAGGTGGAAGCAATATGATGGATGGAACAAGAGAGGCTACCAATTTATTGTGTTCTGACTCCTCTATTGGAAGATCTTGAGGGTAAAGGCCAAGTCAGGGAAAGATTCTGCATTTCATTGTGTTCTGAAAGATTCCAGTGGCCATAGAAAAGTTAGCACGAGCTTCTGATTTTTTTGTGTTTTGGAGCCTCTACTAGAAGATCTCAGTGGTCAGGGTCAAGCCAGGCAAAGCTACTGCGATTTTTAATGTTCTGTAACCTCTCAGAAGTCAGGGCCAAATCAGGGCAATCTTCAGCATTTCATTATTTTTGGAACCTCTACTGAAAGATCTCAAAAGTCAGAACAAGTCAAAGCACAGTTTTGTATTTCTTAGCCCTTGTACACACGGTCGGAGATTCCGACGGAATATGTCCGATCGGACCGTTTTGTCGGATATTCCGACTGTGTGTGGTCTCCATCGGACTGTTTCCGTCGGAGTATCCGACGGACCAAGTTTTCCAACTTGTTGGTAAAATTTTCTGACAAAATGCTCCGATCGGACATACTCCGATCATGTGTAGAGAATTCCGATCGGACAAAGTGCCACGCATGCTCAGATCAAATTCCTACATCAAAGCTATTGGCTACTAGCCTGAATGTAGTCCCGTCGTAACGAAATAACGGCATCACGTTCTGAACGATCGGATTTTCCGACAACTTTGTCCGACCGTGTATATGCAACAGTTTCGGGCAAAATCCGTGGGAGAAAATCCGACGGATTTGGTTGTCGGAATGTCCGACCGTGTGTACAAGGGCTAAGTGTTTTAGAATCTCTACTAGAAGATCGCAGGCCAAGTCAGGGAGAGCTTCTGCATTTGACGTTTTTTTGGAACTTCTACTGGAAGATGTCAGGGATCAGGGCTAAGTCAGCACAATCTTCTGCATTTCCTGACATTCTGGAACCTCTACTGGAAGATCTCTTTTAGAATATCTCAAAACTTAGAGCCACATCAGGGTGAGCTTATGTGTTTAATGGGGTTCCAGCACCACTTCTGGAAGATCTCAAATGTCAAGGTAAAGTCAGGGCAAAATTTTGCATTTCATGATGTTCTGGCACCTCTATTAAAAGATGTCAAAAGTGAGTTTCCGAGTTCCATGGTGTTCTAGCACCACTACTGGAAGATCTGAGAAGTCAGGGTCAAGTTAAGACTCACTTCTGGATTTCATTGAGTTTTGGCACCTCTACTGCAAGCTCTGTGCCATGTCAAGCCAAGCTTCTGCGATTTATGGTGTTATGACACCTCTATTGGAAGATCTCAAGGTCAATCAGAGAAAGATTCTGATTTAATGTCATTCCAGCACCTCTACTGGAAAATCTCAAAAGCTGGAGCCAAATCAGGGTGAGCTTCTGAGTTTCAAGGTGTACTGTCACCTCTACTGGAAGATCCAAGAGGTCTGGGTCAGGTCAGGGCAAGCGTCAGCATTGTATGGTTTTTCCAACACCCCAAAGATCTCAGATCAAGGCCAAATCAGGGTGAGCTTATGCATTTTACTGTGTTCCGGCACCTCTGCTGGAAGATCTCAGAAGTCAGGGCCAAGTTAGAGTGGTCTTCTGCATTTCATTGTGTTTCAGTACCCCTACTGGAGTATCTTAGAGGTCAGAACTAAATGAGGGTGAGCTTATGCATTTCATGGGGGGGGGGGGGGTGGCAACATGAAGATCCCAGAGTTCAGTTTTAAGTCAGGGCAAACTTCTGCATTTCATGGTGTTCCAGCACCTCTATTTGAAGATCTCAAAGATTAGGGCCAAGTCAAGGCAAGCTTCTGCATTTCATTGTGTGCTGGCACCTCTATTGCAAGATCCCAGGGGTCAGGGCCAAGTCAGGATGAGCTTCTGCACTTCATGGTACAGACACTTCTGCTGGAAAATCTCAAAAGTCAGAGCAACATCACGGTAAGCCTCTGTGTTTCAAAGTGTCCCAGCACCTCCACTGGAAAATCTCAGAGATCATGGCCATGTCCGTGAGAGTTTCTGCTTTTTGTGGTGTCCTGGGACCTTTGCTGGAGAAGAGTTTAGGGCAAAGTCAGGATGAACTTCTGAATTTCATAGTGTTCTCAGAACTCTACTTGAAGGCTTCAGAGGTCAGGACCAATTCAGGCGAACCTCTACATTTCATGGTGTTCTGGCACCTTTACTGGAAGGTCCTAGAGGTCAGGGTCAAGTCAAGGCAAGCTTCTGCATGTCATGGGGTCCTGGCACCTCTACTGGAAGTTTTCAGAGGTCAGGGCCAAGACAGGGCAAGATTCTACATTTCATAGTGTTCTAGAACATCTGCTGGAAGATCTCAGAGGTCAGGTCCAAATCAGGGTGAGCCTCAGCTTTCCATGGTGTCGTGGCACATCGACTGCAAGAACATGTCAGGAACAGCTTCTGCATTTTATGGTGGTCCAGAACTTCTGTATTAGATAATCGCAGAGATCAGAATCACGTCAGGGTGAACCTCTGCATTTCATGGTGTTCTGGCACCTCTACCACAAGATCTCAGAGGTCAGGACCAAGTCAGGATAAGCTTCTACATGTCATGGTGTCCTGGCACATCTACTGGAAGATCTTAGAGCTCAGGGTCAAGTCAGGGAAAGCCTCTACATGTCATGGTGTCCTGGCACCTCTATGGGAGGATTTAAGAGGTCAGGGCCAAGACAATTTCAAAGTGTACTGGCACCTCAACTAGAAGATCCCAGAGGTCAGGGCCAAGTCAGGGCAAGCATCAGCATTTCATGGTATTTCCTACACCCTGAAGATCTCGGTGGTCATGGCTAATTCAGGGCATGCTTCTGCAATTCATGGTCTTCCAGTACTGCTACTGGTAGGTCTCAGAGGTCAGGGCCAAGTCAAGGCAAGCTTCTGCATTTCAAGGTGTACTGGCACCTCTATTGGAAGATCCCAGAGGTCAGAACCAAGTCAGGGCGGGCTTCAGCATTTCATGGTGCGGACACTTCTGCTGGAAGATCTCAAAGGTCAAAGCAACATCATAGTAAGCTTTTGTGTTTCATGGTGTTCCAGCACTTCCACTGAAGGATCTCAGAGGTCAGAGCCATGTCGATGAGAGTTTCTGCATTTCATGGTGTCCTGGAACCTTTGCTGGAGAATCCAAGTGATCAGGGCCAAGTCATGTTGAACTTTTGAATTACGTGGTGTTCTGGCACCTCTACTTGAAGTACTTAAAGGTCAGAGCCAAGTCAGGGCGAACGTCCGCATTTAATGATGTACTGGCACCTCTAGCAGAAGATCTCACAGGTCAGGACCAAGCTTCTACATGTCATTGTGTTCTGGCACCTCTACTTGAAGTACTCAGAGGTCAGGGCCAAATCAGGGCAAACCTCTGCATTTCATGATCTTCTGGCACCTCTACCAGAAGATCTCAGAGATCAGGACCAAGCTTCTACATGTCATGGTGTTATGGTACCTTCTACTGGAAGATCTTGGAAGTCAGGGCCAAGTAAGGGTGAGCTACACCATTCCATGGTGTCCTGGCACCTCTCCTGGAAGATTTTCAGAGGTCAAGGCCATACCAGGAAGAGCTTCTCCCGGCCCAGAACCTCTGCTGAATAATCCCAGAAGTCAGGGCCAGAAATACCCCTATGTAACAATATATAAAGGAGATGACAGGTGCTCTTTATGCAGACAGCAGGGGTCTACATTGGTGGTAGCTATGGAGCAGGGGCATAACTAGAAATCACAGGGCCCCATAGAAAAATGTTGTATGGGCCCCCCCCCCACCCAGGGGCGGATCCAGATTCTAGTCTCGGGAGGGGCACTGATAGAAAATACTTTTATGGGGGGCAATTTATTGGGGCAATGGCTGATGTTGGCGCTTCAATTATCATGGCACCATTTGTGTTATGGTGTCAGGTTGATTGAAACACATTATTTCTATTATTACATTGTTATAGAAAATTAAATAGTTCAACTCACCATAATGCAGAATCAGTGGGAGCCCCGAGTGTGTCACCTGCCACCAGATGCAGATTGTCACTTGTCACAAGTTGCAGATTGTCCACCTGCCACACATTGTGGATTGTCCACTTGTCACGTCACCTGCCACACATTGCGGATTGTCCACTTGCCACGTGACCTGCCACCCATTGTGGATTGTCCACTTGCCACATGACCTGCCACTCATTTCAGATTGTTCACTTGCCACAAGTTGCAGATTGTCACTTGCCACACATTGCAAATTGTCCACTTGCCATGTCACCTGCCACACATTGTGGATTGTCCACTTGCCACGTCACCTGCCACACATTCTGGATTGTCCATTTGCCACGTCACCTGCCACCCATTGCGGTTTGTCCATTTGCCACGCCACCTGCCACCCACTGCAGATTGTCCATTTGCCACGTCACCTGCCACCCATTGCGATTTGTCCACTTGCCACGTGACCTGCCACACATTGCGGATCCTCCACTTGCCACGTGACCTGTCACACATTGCGGATTGTCCACTTGCCACGTCACCTGCCACCCATTGCGGATTGTCCATTTGCCATGTCATCTGCCACACATTGCGGATTGTCCATTTGCCACGTCACCTGCCACACATTGCGGATTGTCCACTTGCCACGTCACCTGCTACCCATTGCGGATTGTCCATTTGCCACGTCAAATGCCACACATTGCAGATTGTCCACTTGCCACGTCACCTGCCACAAGTTTCAGATTGTCCCCTTGCCACGTCACCTGCTACACATTGCGGATTGTCCATTTGCCACGTCACCTGCCACAAGTTTCAGATTGTCCCCTTGCCATGTCACCTGCTACACATTGCGGATTGTCCACTTGCCACGTCACCTGCCACACATTGCAGATTGTCCACTTGCCAAGTCACCTGCCACAAATTGCGGATTGTCACTTTCCTGCTAAGGTGGGGAATAGGATTGTCACTCTATTTGCCAGTCTGAGTCAGGCAGCAGAGAGATGATGTAATCTCTCTGCTGCCTGCACAGTGAGTGAGGGCGGAGCTGGCAGTTTGCAGGGTGGGCGGTAAGAGATGATGTCTTCTCTCTGCCCTGCCACCCGCTGATTGGTCACCCACTAAGCCTCCCCGCTGGCAGCTTCACCGACAACCCCCCGCCGCCGCCGAGTCACCTGGCTGTGTCCGCTCGTACAGTCAGTGTGACTGTACGAGCGCCAAGCGGACAGGAAGCTCGGCGGCTCACCCGCCGCCCAATCACCGGGCCCTCCTCAGCTGCGGGCCCCATAGCGACCGCACGGGTTGCTATGGCGGTAGTTCCGCCACTGCCATGGAGAAAGAGCTAGAAAAGTAGAGCTGATCTCCAGCCACAAAGATCCAGCTTCAGGGATTTCCCCCGCAGTACCTTTTTCTGCCACTAGATATCCTCATTCTCATGTTCAGCATCATTCAAACTAACTCCTCTGAGCCCAGGTCATCCTGGACCTAACCCTAGCTTGTGACTGGACAGTAAAAATAGAAGCAGTGCAGTGATGAACTCATGTCTCCTTCACTCTGCTCTCTCCTCCTATCAGCACGCTTCTTGTCAGCACATGAACTGATTGGCTCCTGGTGCTGCTTCTTCCTCTCACACTCCAGCCCTGCTCTACTGGGATTGCCAGAAGCTAACACCAGGTCCCATTCGTGGACGCTTCCTGTCCTGTGATGACAACACTCATTCATTGTACTGTATGGAGGAGCAGCGTTGTCACCCCAGGACAGAACTTCAGAACCCCTCCCCCCCTCCTTATCTCCATAACATGGGGATAAGCAGGGCTGCTTTTTAGAAATCATGGGACCCCATACAGGCTGTCCCCTCCCAGTGTCTCCACATACACTCCCCATGCATCCCCCTACATTCTGCACCATTCCATTACTCCTTGTATCCCCTTAGCTCACAGTGCCCCCTGTAGGTCATATCTGCACTGTTCCCATCTCTGGGATTTGGGGTGATAACTAAGAGAGGTTTTATGTAGTCCTTAGAGATACTTGGGGGTGTTCTTTAGTCTTAAGAGATAACGGGGGATGTTCTGTAGTCCTCAGAGATAACTGGGGGAGGTATTCTGAAGCCCCAGAGATAAACAGGGGAGGTGTTCTGTAGTCCTCAGAGATAACCAGGGAAAGTGTTCTGTAATCCTCAGACATAACTGGGGTGTTTTGTAGATTTAGGAGATAACTGGGGGTGTTCTGTAGTCCTGAGAGATAACTGGGGGAGGTGATAACAAGGGGAGGTGTTATGTAGTCCTTAGAGATACTTGGGGGTGTTTTGTAGCCTTAAGGGATAACTGGGAGAGATATTCAGTAGCCCCCAGAGATAACTACAGGAAGTTGTCTGTAATCCTAAAAGATACCTGGGGAGGTGTTCTGTAGTCCCCAAAGATAACTGGGAGGTGTTTTGTAGTCCTCAGAGATAACTGTGGGAGGTGAAAAAAAAATCTAAATCGCATTTAAAAAAAATGATTGAGAGATTGTTGGGTGTGTGGTCCGGTTTTGGGGTGGGGGGTGAGGTGTATGGCCCTGTTTTGGGGTGGGGGATCGATGTGTGTGGCCCAGTTTTGGGGTGGGAGGAGTAAGGTGTGTGGCTCGGTTTTGGGGTGGGGGGCGAGGTGTGTGGCCCGGTTTTGGGGTGGGGAGTGAGGTGTGTGGCCCGGTTTTGGGGTGGGGGGTGAGGTGTGTGGCTCGGTTTTGAGGTGGGGGTTTGAGGTGTGTGGTTCGGTTTTGGGGCGTGGGGAGTGAGGTGTGTGGCCCGGTTTTGGGGTAGGGAGCGAGGTGTATGGCCCGGTTTTGGGGTGGGGAGTGAGGTGTGTGGCCCGGTTTTGGGGTGGGGGGGTGAGGTGTGTGGCCCGGTTTTGGAATGGGGGGGTGAGGTGTGTGGCCCAGTTTTGAGGTGTGGGGAGCGAGGTGTGTGGCCCGGTTTTGGGGTGGGGAGTGAGGTGTGTGGCCCGGTTTTGGGGTAGGGGGTGAGGTGTGCGGCCCGGTTTTGGGGTCGGGGGTGAGGTGTGTGGTCTGGTTTTGGGGTGGGGGAACGAGGTGTGTGGCCAGGTTTTGGGGTGGGGGAACGAGGTGTGTGGCCAGGTTTTGGGGTGGGGGAGCGAGGTGTGTGGCCCGGTTTTGGGGTGGGGGGCAAGCTGTGTGGCCCGATTTTGGGGTGGGGGGCAAGGTGTGTGACCCTGTTTTTGGGTGGGGGGAGCGAGATGCGTGGTCCGGTTTTGGAGTGGGGTGGAGTGAGCTGTGTGGCCCGGTTTTGGGGTGGGGGGAGTGAGGTGTGTGGCCCGGTTTTGGGGTGAGGGAGTGAGGTGTGTGGCCCGGCTTTGGGGTGGGGGGAGCGAGGTGTGTGGCCCAGTTTTGGGGTGGAGTGAGGTGTGTGGCCCTGTTTTGGGGTGGGGTGGAGCGAGGTGTTTGGCCCTGTTTTGGAGTGGGGTGGAGTGAGGTCCCTGGCCCTGTTTTGGGGTGGAGCGAGGTGTGTGGCCCTGTTTTGGGGTGGGGTGGAGTGAGGTGCTTGGCCCTGTTTTGGGGTGGAGCGAGGTGTGTGGCCCTGTTTTGGGGTGGGGTGGAGTGAGGTGCGTGGCCCTGTTTTGGGGTGGGGGAGAGAGGTGTGTGGCCCTGTTTTGGGGTGAGGGGAGCGAGGTATGTGGCCCGGTTTTGGGGTGGGGTGGAGCGAGGTGTTTGGCCCTGTTTTGGAGTGGGGCGGAGTGAGGTCCCTGGCCCTGTTTTGAGGTGGAGTGGAGTGAGGTGCGTGGCCCTGTTTTGGGGTGGGGTGGAGCGAGGTGTTTGGCCCTGTTTTGGAGTGGGGCGGAGTGAGGTCCCTGGCCCTGTTTTGGGGTGGAGCGAGGTGTGTGGCCCTGTTTTGGGGTGGGGTGGAGTGAGGTGCGTGGCCCTGTTTTGGGGTGGAGTGAGGTGTGTGGCCCTGTTTTGGGGTGGGGTGGAGTGAGGTGCGTGGCCCTGTTTTGGGGTGGGGGAGAGAGGTGTGTGGCCCTGTTTTGGGGTGAGGGGAGCGAGGTGTGTGGCCCGGTTTTGGGGTGGGGTGGAGTGAGGTGCGTGGCCCTGTTTTGGGGTGGAGCGAGGTGTGTGGCCCTGTGTTGGGGTGGGGTGGAGTGAGGTGCATGGCCCTGTTTTGGGGTGGGGTGGAGTGAGGTGCGTGGCCCTGTTTTGGGGTGGAGCGAGGTGCGTGGCCCTGTTTTGGGGTGGGGGAGCGAGGTGTGTGGTCCTGTTTTGGGGTGGGGGAGCGAGGTGTGTGGCCGGTTTTGGGGTGGGGGAGCAAGGTGTGTGGGCCAGTTTTGAGGTGGGGGAACGAGATGTGAGGTACGGTTTTGGGGTGGGGCGAGCGAGGTGTGTGGCCCGGTTTTGGGGTGGGCGAGCGAGGTGTGTGGCCCGATTTTGGGGTGGGGGGCGAGGTTTGTGGCCCGGTTTTGAGGTGGGGGAACGAGATGCATTGTACGGTTTTCGGGTGGGGGGAGCGAGGTGTGTGGCCCGGTTTTGAGGTGGGGCGAGCGAGTTGTGTGGCCCGGATTTGGGGTGGGGCGAGCGAGGTGTGTGGCCCGGTTTTGAGGTGGGGGGAACGAGATGCATGGTACAGTTTTCGGGTGGGGGGAGCGAGGTGTGTGGCCAGGTTTTGAGGTGGGGCGAGCGAGGTGTGTGGCCCCGTTTTGAGGTGGGGCGAGCGAGGTGTGTGGCCCGGTTTTGAGGTCGGGGGAATGAGATGCGTGGTACGGTTTTGGGGTGTGAGGGTGAGGTGTGTGGCCTGGTTTTCGGGTGGGGGGAGCGAGGTGTGTGGCCTGGTTTTCGGGTGGGGGGATCGAGGTGTGTGGCCTGGTTTTGGGGTGGGGGTGTGAGGTGCGTGGCCCTGTTTTGGGGTGGGGTGGAGTGAGGTGCGTGGCCCTGTTTTGGGGTGGAGCGAGGTGTGTGGCCCTGTTTTGGGGTGGGGTGGAGTGAGGTGAGTGGCCCTGTTTTGGGGTGGAGTGAGGTGCGTGGCCCTGTTTTGGGGTGGGGGAGCGAGGTGTGTGGCCCTGTTTTGGGGTGAGGGAGCGAGGTGTGTGGCCCGGGTTTGGGGTGGGGGAGCGACGTGTGTCGCCCGGTTTTGGGGTGGGGGAGCGAGGTGTGTGGCCCGGTTTTGAGGTGGGGGAACGAGATGCGTGGTACGGTTTTGGGGTTGGGCGAGCGAGGTGTGTTGCCCGGTTTTGGGGTGCTGCGAGCGAGGTGTGTGGCACGATTTTGGGGTGGGGGAACGAGATGCATGGTACGGTTTTCGTGTGGGGGGGCGAGGTGTGTGGCCCGGTTCTGAGGTGGGGCGAGCGAGGTGTGTGGCTCGGTTTTGGGGTGGGGCGAGCGAAGTGTGTGGCCCGGTTTTGAGGTGGGGGGCACGGGATGCGTGGAACGGTTTTCGGGTGGGGGGAGCGAGGTGTGTGGCCTGGTTTTGAGGTGGGGCGAGTGGGTTGTGTGGCCCGGTTTTGAGGTGCGGCGAGCGAGGTGTGTGGCCCGGGTTTTGAGGTGGGGCGAGCGAGGTGTGTGGCCCGGTTTTGAGGTGGGGGGAACGAGATGCGTGGTACGGTTTTAAGGTCGGGGGAACGAGATGCGTGGTACGGTTTTCAGTGGGGGGAGTGAGGTGTGTGGCCCGGTTTTGAGGTGGGGCGAGCAAGGTGTGTGGCCCGGTTTTGGGGTGGGGGGAGCGAGGTGTGTGGCCCGGTTTTGGGGTGGGGGGAACGAGATGCATGGTACGGTTTTCGGGTGGGGGGAGCGAGGTGTGTGGCCCGGTTTTGAGGTGGGGCGAGCGAGGTGTGTGGCCTGGTTTTGGGGTGGGGCGAGCGAGGTGTGTGGCCCGGATTTGAGGTGGGGGGAACGAGATGCGTGGAACGGTTTTCGGGTGGGGGGAGCAAGGTGTGTGGCCTGGTTTTGAGGTGGGGCGAGCTGTTTGTGTGGCCCGGTTTTGAGGTGCGGCGAGCGAGGTGTGTGGCCCGGTTTTGAGGTGGGGGGAACGAGATGCGTGGTACGGTTTTCGGGTGGGGGGAGCGAGGTGTGTGGCCCGGTTTTGAGGTGGGACGAGCGATGTGTGTGGCCTGTTTTTGAGGTGGGGCGAGCGAGGTGTGTGGCCCGGTTTTGAGGTGGGGGGAACGAGATGCGTGGTACGGTTTTCGGGTGGGGGGAGCGAGGTGTGTGGCCCAGTTTTGAGTTGGGGCGAGCGAGGTGTGTGGCCCGGTTTTGGGGTGGGGGGAGCTAGATGCGTGGCCCGGTTTTGGGGTGGGGGGTGAGGTGTGTGGCCCAGTTTTGGGGTGGGGGGAACGAGATGCGTGGTCCAGTTTTGGGGTGGGAGGGTAAGGTGTGTGGCCCGGTTTTGGGGTGGGAGGGTGAGGTGTGTGGCCCGGTTTTGGGGTGGGGGTGCGAGGTGCGTGGCCCTGTTTTGGGGTGAGGTGGAGTGAGGTGCGTGGCCCGGTTTTGGAGTGGAGCGAGGTGCGTGGCCCTGTTTTGGGGTGGGGGAGCGAGGTGTGTGGCCCGGTTTTGGGGTGGGGGAGTGAGGTGTGTGGTCCGGTTTTGGGGTGGGGGTGCGAGGTGCGTGGCCCTGTTTTGGGGTGGCGGTGCGAGGTGCATGGCCCTGTGTTGGGGTGGAGTGAGGTGCGTGGCCCTGTTTTGGGGTGGAGCGAGGTGCGTGGCCCTGTTTTGGGGTGGGGGAGCGAGGTGTGTGGCCCTGTTTTGGGGTGAGGGGAGCGAGGTGTGTGGCCCGGTTTTGGGGTGGGGTAGCGAGGTGTGTGGCCCGGTTTTGAGGTGAGGCGAGCGAGGTGTGTGGCCCGGTTTTGGGGTGGGGCGAGCGAGGTGTGTGGCCTGGTTTTGAGGTGAGGCGAGCGAGGTGTGTGGCCTGGTTTTGGGGTGGGGCGAGCGAGGTGTGTGGCCCGGTTTTGAGGTGGGGGAACGAGATGCGTGGTACGGTTTTCGGGTGGGGGGAGCGAGGTGTGTGGCCCGGTTTTGAGGTGGGCGAGCGTGGTGTGTGGCCCGGTTTTGGGGTGGGAGGGTGAGGTGTGTGGCCCGGTTTTGGGGTGGGGGGAGTGAGGTGTGTGGCCTGGTTTTCGGGTGGGGGGAGCGAGGTGTGTGGCCCGGTTTTGGGGTGGGGGTGCGAGGTGTATGGCCTGGTTTTGGGGTGGGGGGAGAGAGGTGTGTGGCCCGGTTTTGGGGTGGGGGTGCGAGGTGTGTGGCCTGGTTTTGGGGTGGGGGCAGCGAGGTGTGTGGCCCGGTTTTGGGGTGGGGGAGCGAGGCGTGTGGCCCGGTTTTGGGGTGGGGGGTGAGGTGTGTGGCCTGGTGTTGGGGTAGGGGTGCGAGGTGTGTGGCCTGGTTTTGGGGTGGGGGAGCGAGGTGTGTGGCCTGGTTTTGGGGTGGGGGTGCGAGGTGTATGGCCTGGTTTTGGGGTGGGGGGAGAGAGGTGTGTGGCCCGGTTTTGGGGTGGGGGTGCGAGGTGTGTGGCCTGGTTTTGGGGTGGGGGCAGCGAGGTGTGTGGCCCGGTTTTGGGGTGGGGGAGCGAGGCGTGTGGCCCGGTTTTGGGGTGGGGGGTGAGGTGTGTGGCCTGGTGTTGGGGTAGGGGTGCGAGGTGTGTGGCCCGGTTTTGGGGTGGGGGGTGAGGTGTGTGGCCTGGTTTTGGGGTGGGGGGAGCGAGGTGTGTGGCCCGGTTTTGAGTTGGGGCGAGCGAGGTGTGTGGCCCGGTTTTGGGGTGGGGGAGCTAGATGCGTGGCCCGGTTTTGAGGTGGGGGGTGAGGTGTGTGGCCCGGTTTTGGGGTGGGGGGAATGAGATGCGTGGTCCAGTTTTGGGGTGGGAGGGTGAGGTGTGTGGCCCGGTTTTGGGGTGGGAGGGTGAGGTGTGTGGCCCGGTTTTGGGGTGGGGGTGCGAGGTGCGTGGCCCTATTTTGGGGTGAGGTGGAGTGAGGTGTGTGGCCCGGTTTTGGGGTGGGGGTGCGAGGTGTGTGGCCTGGTTTTGGGGTGGGGGGAGCGAGGTGTGTGGCCTGGTTTTGGGGTGGGGGGAGTGAGGTGTGTGGCCCGGTTTTGGGGTGGGGAAGTGAGGTGTGTGGCCCGGTTTTGGGGTGGGGGGAGTGAGGTGTGTGGCCCGGTTTTGGGGTGGGGGAGCGAGGTGTGTGGCCCGGTTTTGGGGTGGGGTGAGGTGTGTGGCCTGGTTTTGGGGTAGGGGTGCGAGGTGTGTGGCCTGGTTTTGGGGTGGGGGAGCGAGGTGTGTGGCCCGGTTTTGGGGTGGGGGGTGAGGTGTGTGGCCTGGTTTTGGGGTGGGGGGAGCGAGGTGTGTGGCCCGGTTTTGGGGTGGGGGGTGAGGTGTGTGGCCTGGTTTTGGGGTGGGGGTGCGAGGTGCGTGGCCTTATTTTGGGGTGAGGTGAAGTGAGGTGTGTGGCCCGGTTTTGGGGTGGGGGTGCGAGGTGTGTGGCCTGGTTTTGGGGTGGGGGGAGCGAGGTGTGTGGCCTGGTTTTGGGGTGGGGGGAGTGAGGTGTGTGGCCCGGTTTTGGGGTGGGGAAGTGAGGTGTGTGGCCCGGTTTTGGGGTGGGGGGAGTGAGGTGTGTGGCCCGGTTTTGGGGTGGGGGTGAGGTGTGTGGCCTGGTTTTGGGGTAGGGGTGCGAGGT
Organism: Lithobates pipiens; assembly: GCF_037356315.1. Lineage (NCBI taxonomy): Eukaryota > Metazoa > Chordata > Amphibia > Anura > Ranidae > Lithobates > Lithobates pipiens. The sequence continues at coordinate 667,616,501 of NW_027507903.1, forward strand.
GTGTGGCCTGGTTTTGGGGTGGGGGAGCGAGGTGTGTGGCCCGGTTTTGGGGTGGGGGGTGAGGTGTGTGGCCTGGTTTTGGGGTGGGGGGAGCGAGGTGTGTGGCCCGGTTTTGGGGTGGGGGGTGAGGTGTGTGGCCTGGTTTTGGGGTAGGGGTGCGAGGTGTGTGCCCCGGTTTTGGGGTGGGGCGAGCGAGGTGTGTGGCCCGGTTTTGAGGTGAGGCGAGCGAGGTGTGTGGCCCGGTTTTGGGGTGGGGCGAGCGAGGTGTGTGGCCCGGTTTTGAGGTGGGGGGAACGAGATGCGTGGTACAGTTTTTGGGTGGGGGGAGCGAGGTGTGTGGCCCGGTTTTGAGGTGGGCGAGCGTGGTGTGTGGCCCGGTTTTGGGGTGGGGGTGCGAGGTGTATGGCCTGGTTTTGGGGTGGGGGGAGCGAGGTGTGTGGCCCGGTTTTGGGGTGGGGGTGCGAGGTGTGTGGCCTGGTTTTGGGGTGGGGGGAGCGAGGTGTGTGGCCTGGTTTTGGGGTGGGGGAGCGAGGTGTGTGGCCCGGTTTTGGGGTGGGGGGTGAGGTGTGTGGCCTGGTTTTGGGGTAGGGGTGCGAGGTGTGTGGCCTGGTTTTGGGGTGGGGGAGCGAGGTGTGTGGCCCGGTTTTGGGGTGGGGGGTGAGGTGTGTGGCCTGGTTTTGGGGTGGGGGGAGCGAGGTGTGTGGCCCGGTTTTGGGGTGGGGGGTGAGGTGTGTGGGCTGGTTTTGGGGTAGGGGTGCGAGGTGTGTGGCCCGGTTTTGGGGTGGGGGGTGAGGTGTGTGGCCTGGTTTTGGGGTAGGGGGGTGAGGTGTGTGGCCCGGTTTTGGGGTGGGGGGGAGCGAGGTGTGTGGCCCGGTTTTGGGGTGGGGGGGTGAGATGTGTGGCCTGGTTTTGGGGTAGGGGTGCGGGGTGTGTGGCCCGGTTTTGGGGTGGGGGGAGCGAGGTGTGTGGCCTGGTTTTGGGGTGGGGGGTGAGGTGTGTTGCCTGGTTTTGGGGTAGGAGTGCGAGGTGTGTGGCCCGGTTTTGGGGTGGGGGGTGAGGTGTGTGGCCTAGTTTTGGGGTAGGGGTGCGAGGTGTGTGGCCCGGTTTTGGGGTGGGGGGGAGTGAGGTGTGTGGCCTGCTTTTGGGGTAGGGGTGCGAGGTGTGTGGCCCGGTTTTGGGGTGGGGGAGCGAGGTGTGTGGCCCGGTTTTGGGGTGGGGGGGCGAGGTGTGTGGCCCGGTTTTCGGGTGGGGGTGCGAGGTGTGTGGCCTGGTTTTGGGGTGGGGGAGCGAGGTGTGTGGCCTGGTTTTGGGGTGGAGGAGCGAGGTGTGTGGCCCGGTTTTGGGGTGGGGGGTGAGGTGTGTGGCCCGGTTTTGAGGTGGGCGAGCGTGGTGTGTGGCCCGGTTTTGGGGTGGGAGGGTGAGGTGTGTGGCCCGGTTTTGGGGTGGGGGGAGTGAGGTGTGTGGCCTGGTTTTCGGGTGGGGGGAGCGAGGTGTGTGGCCCGGTTTTGGGGTGGGGGTGCGAGGTGTATGGCCTGGTTTTGGGGTGGGGGGAGTGAGGTGTGTGGCCCGGTTTTGGGGTGGGGGTGCGAGGTGTGTGGCCTGGTTTTGGGGTGGGCGGAGCGAGGTGTGTGGCCTGGTTTTGGGGTGGGGGGTGAGGTGTGTGGCCTGGTTTTGGGGTGGGGGGTGAGGTGTGTGGCCGGGTTTTGGGGTGGGGGGTGATGTGTGTGGCCTGGTTTTGGGGTAGGGGTGCGAGGTGTGTGGCCCGGTTTTGGGGTGGGGGGTGAGGTGTGTGGCCTAGTTTTGGGGTAGGGGTGCGAGGTGTGTGGCCCGGTTTTGGGGTGGGGGGGAGTGAGGTGTGTGGCCTGGTTTTGGGGTAGGGGTGCGAGGTGTGTGGCCCGGTTTTGGGGTGGGGGAGCGAGGTGTGTGGCCCGGTTTTGGGGTGGGGGAGCGAGGTGTGTGGCCCGGTTTTGGGGTGGGGGTGCGAGGTGTGTGGCCTGGTTTTGGGGTGGGGGAGCGAGGTGTGTGGCCTGGTTTTGGGGTGGAGGAGCGAGGTGTGTGGCCCGGTTTTGGGGTGGGGGGTGAGGTGTGTGGCCCGGTTTTGAGGTGGGCGAGCGTGGTGTGTGGCCCGGTTTTGGGGTGGGAGGGTGAGGTGTGTGGCCCAGTTTTGGGGTGGGGGGAGTGAGGTGTGTGGCCTGGTTTTGGGGTGGGGGGAGCGAGGTGTGTGGCCCGGTTTTGGGGTGGGGGGAGTGAGGTGTGTGGCCTGGTTTTGGGGTGGGGGTGCGAGGTGTATGGCCTGGTGTTGGGGTGGGGGGAGCGAGGTGTGTGGCCCGGTTTTGGGGTGGGGGTGCGAGGTGTGTGGCCTGGTTTTGGGGTGGGCGGAGCGAGGTGTGTGGCCTGGTTTTGGGGTGGGGGGTGAGGTGTGTGGCCTGGTTTTGGGGTGGGGGGTGAGGTGTGTGGCCGGGTTTTGGAGTGGGGGTTGAGGTGTGTGGCCTGGTTTTGGGGTAGGGGTGTGAGGTGTGTGGCCTGGTTTTGGGGTGGGGGAGCGAGGTGTGTGGCCCGGTTTTGGGGTGGGGGGTGAGATGTGTGGCCGGGTTTTGGAGTGGGGGGTGAGGTGTGTGGCCTGGTTTTGGGGTAGGGGTGCGAGGTGTGTGGCCCGGTTTTGGGGTGGGGGGTGAGGTGTGTGGCCCGGTTTTGAGGTGGGCGAGCGTGGTGTGTGGCCCGGTTTTGGGGTGGGAGGGTGAGGTGTGTGGCCCGGTTTTGGGGTGGGGGGAGTGAGGTGTGTGGCCTGGTTTTCGGGTGGGGGGAGCGAGGTGTGTGGCCCGGTTTTGGGGTGGGGGGAGTGAGGTGTGTGGCCTGGTTTTCGGGTGGGGGGAGCGAGGTGTGTGGCCCGGTTTTGGGGTGGGGGTGCGAGGTGTATGGCCTGGTTTTGGGGTGGGGGGAGCGAGGTGTGTGGCCCGGTTTTGGGGTGGGGGTGCGAGGTGTGTGGCCTGGTTTTGGGGTGGGCGGAGCGAGGTGTGTGGCCTGGTTTTGGGGTGGGGGGTGAGGTGTGTGGCCTGGTTTTGGGGTGGGGGGTGAGGTGTGTGGCCGGGTTTTGGAGTGGGGGGTGAGGTGTGTGGCCTGGTTTTGGGGTAGGGGTGCGAGGTGTGTGGCCTGGTTTTGGGGTGGGGGAGCGAGGTGTGTGGCCCGGTTTTGGGGTGGGGGGTGAGGTGTGTGGCCGGGTTTTGGAGTGGGGGGTGAGGTGTGTGGCCTGGTTTTGGGGTAGGGGTGCGAGGTGTGTGGCCTGGTTTTGGGGTGGGGGGTGAGGTGTGTGGCCTGGTTTTGGGGTGGGGGGTGAGGTGTGTGGCCTGGTTTTGGGGTGGGGGGTGAGGTGTGTGGCCCGGTTTTGGGGTGGGGGGTGAGGTGTGTGGCCCGGTTTTGGGGTGGGGGTGCGAGGTGTGTGGCCTGGTTTTGGGGTAGGGGTGCGAGGTGTGTGGCCCGGTTTTGGGGTGGGGGGTGAGGTGTGTGGCCCGGTTTTGGGGTGGGGGGTGAGGTGTGTGGCCCGGTTTTGGGGTGGGGAGCGAGGTGTGTGGCCCGGTTTTGGGGTAGGGGTGCGAGGTGTGTGGACCGGTTTTGGGGTAGGGGTGCGAGGTGTGTGGCCCGGTTTTGGGGTGGGGGAGCGAGGTGTGTGGCCCGGTTTTGGGGTGGGGGAGCGAGGTGTGTGGCCCGGTTTTGGGGTGGGGGTGCGAGGTGTGTGGCCTGGTTTTGGGGTGGGGGAGCGAGGTGTTTGGCCTGGTTTTGGGGTGGAGGAGCGAGGTGTGTGGCCCGGTTTTGGGGTGGGGGGTGAGGTGTGTGGCCCGGTTTTGAGGTGGGCGAGCGTGGTGTGTGGCCCGGTTTTGGGGTGGGAGGGTGAGGTGTGTGGCCCGGTTTTGGGGTGGGGGGAGTGAGGTGTGTGGCCTGGTTTTGGGGTGGGGGGAGCGAGGTGTGTGGCCCGGTTTTGGGGTGGGGGGAGTGAGGTGTGTGGCCTGGTTTTCGGGTGGGGGGAGCGAGGTGTGTGGCCCGGTTTTGGGGTGGGGGTGCGAGGTGTATGGCCTGGTTTTGGGGTGGGGGGAGCGAGGTGTGTGGCCCGGTTTTGGGGTGGGGGTGCGAGGTGTGTGGCCTGGTTTTGGGGTGGGCGGAGCGAGGTGTGTGGCCTGGTTTTGGGGTGGGGGGTGAGGTGTGTGGCCTGGTTTTGGGGTGGGGGGTGAGGTGTGTGGCCGGGTTTTGGAGTGGGGGGTGAGGTGTGTGGCCTGGTTTTGGGGTAGGGGTGTGAGGTGTGTGGCCTGGTTTTGGGGTGGGGGAGCGAGGTGTGTGGCCCGGTTTTGGGGTGGGGGGTGAGATGTGTGGCCGGGTTTTGGAGTGGGGGGTGAGGTGTGTGGCCTGGTTTTGGGGTAGGGGTGCGAGGTGTGTGGCCCGGTTTTGGGGTGGGGGGTGAGGTGTGTGGCCCGGTTTTGAGGTGGGCGAGCGTGGTGTGTGGCCCGGTTTTGGGGTGGGAGGGTGAGGTGTGTGGCCCGGTTTTGGGGTGGGGGGAGTGAGGTGTGTGGCCTGGTTTTCGGGTGGGGGGAGCGAGGTGTGTGGCCCGGTTTTGGGGTGGGGGGAGTGAGGTGTGTGGCCTGGTTTTCGGGTGGGGGGAGCGAGGTGTGTGGCCCGGTTTTGGGGTGGGGGTGCGAGGTGTATGGCCTGGTTTTGGGGTGGGGGGAGCGAGGTGTGTGGCCCGGTTTTGGGGTGGGGGTGCGAGGTGTGTGGCCTGGTTTTGGGGTGGGGGAGCGAGGTGTGTGGCCCGGTTTTGGGGTGGGGGGAGCGAGGTGTGTGGCCCGGTTTTGGGGTGGGGGGTGAGGTGTGTGGGCTGGTTTTGGGGTAGGGGTGCGAGGTTTGTGGCCCGGTTTTGGGGTGGGGGGTGAGGTGTGTGGCCCGGTTTTGGGGTGGGGGTGCGAGGTGTGTGGCCTGGTTTTGGGGTGGGGGAGCGAGGTGTGTGGCCTGGTTTTGGGGTGGAGGAGCGAGGTGTGTGGCCCGGTTTTGGGGTGGGGGGTGAGGTGTGTGGCCCGGTTTTGAGGTGGGCGAGCGTGGTGTGTGGCCCGGTTTTGGGGTGGGAGGGTGAGGTGTGTGGCCCGGTTTTGGGGTGGGGGGAGTGAGGTGTGTGGCCTGGTTTTCGGGTGGGGGGAGCGAGGTGTGTGGCCCGGTTTTGGGGTGGGGGTGCGAGGTGTATGGCCTGGTTTTGGGGTGGGGGGAGTGAGGTGTGTGGCCCGGTTTTGGGGTGGGGGTGCGAGGTGTGTGGCCTGGTTTTGGGGTGGGCGGAGCGAGGTGTGTGGCCTGGTTTTGGGGTGGGGGGTGAGGTGTGTGGCCTGGTTTTGGGGTGGGGGGTGAGGTGTGTGGCCGGGTTTTGGGGTGGGGGGTGATGTGTGTGGCCTGGTTTTGGGGTAGGGGTGCGAGGTGTGTGGCCCGGTTTTGGGGTGGGGGGTGAGGTGTGTGGCCTAGTTTTGGGGTAGGGGTGCGAGGTGTGTGGCCCGGTTTTGGGGTGGGGGGGAGTGAGGTGTGTGGCCTGGTTTTGGGGTAGGGGTGCGAGGTGTGTGGCCCGGTTTTGGGGTGGGGGAGCGAGGTGTGTGGCCCGGTTTTGGGGTGGGGGAGCGAGGTGTGTGGCCCGGTTTTGGGGTGGGGGTGCGAGGTGTGTGGCCTGGTTTTGGGGTGGGGGAGCGAGGTGTGTGGCCTGGTTTTGGGGTGGAGGAGCGAGGTGTGTGGCCCGGTTTTGGGGTGGGGGGTGAGGTGTGTGGCCCGGTTTTGAGGTGGGCGAGCGTGGTGTGTGGCCCGGTTTTGGGGTGGGAGGGTGAGGTGTGTGGCCCAGTTTTGGGGTGGGGGGAGTGAGGTGTGTGGCCTGGTTTTGGGGTGGGGGGAGCGAGGTGTGTGGCCCGGTTTTGGGGTGGGGGGAGTGAGGTGTGTGGCCTGGTTTTCGGGTGGGGGGAGCGAGGTGTGTGGCCCGGTTTTGGGGTGGGGGTGCGAGGTGTATGGCCTGGTGTTGGGGTGGGGGGAGCGAGGTGTGTGGCCCGGTTTTGGGGTGGGGGTGCGAGGTGTGTGGCCTGGTTTTGGGGTGGGCGGAGCGAGGTGTGTGGCCTGGTTTTGGGGTGGGGGGTGAGGTGTGTGGCCTGGTTTTGGGGTGGGGGGTGAGGTGTGTGGCCGGGTTTTGGAGTGGGGGGTGAGGTGTGTGGCCTGGTTTTGGGGTAGGGGTGTGAGGTGTGTGGCCTGGTTTTGGGGTGGGGGAGCGAGGTGTGTGGCCCGGTTTTGGGGTGGGGGGTGAGATGTGTGGCCGGGTTTTGGAGTGGGGGGTGAGGTGTGTGGCCTGGTTTTGGGGTAGGGGTGCGAGGTGTGTGGCCCGGTTTTGGGGTGGGGGGTGAGGTGTGTGGCCCGGTTTTGAGGTGGGCGAGCGTGGTGTGTGGCCCGGTTTTGGGGTGGGAGGGTGAGGTGTGTGGCCCGGTTTTGGGGTGGGGGGAGTGAGGTGTGGGGCCTGGTTTTCGGGTGGGGGGAGCGAGGTGTGTGGCCCGGTTTTGGGGTGGGGGGAGTGAGGTGTGTGGCCTGGTTTTCGGGTGGGGGGAGCGAGGTGTGTGGCCCGGTTTTGGGGTGGGGGTGCGAGGTGTATGGCCTGGTTTTGGGGTGGGGGGAGCGAGGTGTGTGGCCCGGTTTTGGGGTGGGGGTGCGAGGTGTGTGGCCTGGTTTTGGGGTGGGCGGAGCGAGGTGTGTGGCCTGGTTTTGGGGTGGGGGGTGAGGTGTGTGGCCTGGTTTTGGGGTGGGGTGTGAGGTGTGTGGCCGGGTTTTGGAGTGGGGGGTGAGGTGTGTGGCCTGGTTTTGGGGTAGGGGTGCGAGGTGTGTGGCCTGGTTTTGGGGTGGGGGAGCGAGGTGTGTGGCCCGGTTTTGGGGTGGGGGGTGAGGTGTGTGGCCGGGTTTTGGAGTGGGGGGTGAGGTGTGTGGCCTGGTTTTGGGGTAGGGGTGCGAGGTGTGTGGCCTGGTTTTGGGGTGGGGGGTGAGGTGTGTGGCCTGGTTTTGGGGTGGGGGGTGAGGTGTGTGGCCCGGTTTTGGGGTGGGGGGTGAGGTGTGTGGCCCGGTTTTGGGGTGGGGGGTGAGGTGTGTGGCCCGGTTTTGGGGTGGGGTGCGAGGTGTGTGGCCTGGTTTTGGGGTAGGGGTGCGAGGTGTGTGGCCCGGTTTTGGGGTGGGGGGTGAGGTGTGTGGCCCGGTTTTGGGGTGGGGGGTGAGGTGTGTGGCCCGGTTTTGGGGTGGGGAGCGAGGTGTGTGGCCCGGTTTTGGGGTAGGGGTGCGAGGTGTGTGGACCGGTTTTGGGGTAGGGGTGCGAGGTGTGTGGCCCGGTTTTGGGGTGGGGGAGCGAGGTGTGTGGCCCGGTTTTGGGGTGGGGGAGCGAGGTGTGTGGCCCGGTTTTGGGGTGGGGGTGCGAGGTGTGTGGCCTGGTTTTGGGGTGGGGGAGCGAGGTGTTTGGCCTGGTTTTGGGGTGGAGGAGCGAGGTGTGTGGCCCGGTTTTGGGGTGGGGGGTGAGGTGTGTGGCCCGGTTTTGAGGTGGGCGAGCGTGGTGTGTGGCCCGGTTTTGGGGTGGGAGGGTGAGGTGTGTGGCCCGGTTTTGGGGTGGGGGGAGTGAGGTGTGTGGCCTGGTTTTGGGGTGGGGGGAGCGAGGTGTGTGGCCCGGTTTTGGGGTGGGGGGAGTGAGGTGTGTGGCCTGGTTTTCGGGTGGGGGGAGCGAGGTGTGTGGCCCGGTTTTGGGGTGGGGGTGCGAGGTGTATGGCCTGGTTTTGGGGTGGGGGGAGCGAGGTGTGTGGCCCGGTTTTGGGGTGGGGGTGCGAGGTGTGTGGCCTGGTTTTGGGGTGGGCGGAGCGAGGTGTGTGGCCTGGTTTTGGGGTGGGGGGTGAGGTGTGTGGCCTGGTTTTGGGGTGGGGGGTGAGGTGTGTGGCCGGGTTTTGGAGTGGGGGGTGAGGTGTGTGGCCTGGTTTTGGGGTAGGGGTGTGAGGTGTGTGGCCTGGTTTTGGGGTGGGGGAGCGAGGTGTGTGGCCCGGTTTTGGGGTGGGGGGTGAGATGTGTGGCCGGGTTTTGGAGTGGGGGGTGAGGTGTGTGGCCTGGTTTTGGGGTAGGGGTGCGAGGTGTGTGGCCCGGTTTTGGGGTGGGGGGTGAGGTGTGTGGCCCGGTTTTGAGGTGGGCGAGCGTGGTGTGTGGCCCGGTTTTGGGGTGGGAGGGTGAGGTGTGTGGCCCGGTTTTGAGGTGGGCGAGCGTGGTGTGTGGCCCGGTTTTGGGGTGGGGGGTGAGGTGTGTGGCCTGGTTTTGGGGTGGGGGAGCGAGGTGTGTGGCCCGGTTTTGGGGTGGGGGGTGAGGTGTGTGGCCTGGCTTTGGGGTAGGGGTGCGAGGTGTGTGGCCCGGTTTTGGGGTGGGGGAGTGAGGTGTGTGGACCGGTTTTGGGGTGGGGGGAGTGAGGTGTGTGGTCTGATTTTCGGGTGGGGGGAGCGAGGTGTGTGGCCCGGTTTTGGGGTGTGGCCTGGTTTGTGGGGGCGCGATAAGGGAGGGGTCACGTTCCGGGAGAGGAGGCCGCGAATAAACAGATAATAGCGAAGGGGGAAAAAAAAGAAAAAATGTTTTGCGTTGATTCTCTCCTCCCGGGGGATTGTGGGCTGCATATTAATGAGCCTCATTTGCATATGTCGAATTTCCTGTCCACTCCCCCCTCCATTCATTATTGGGGGGAATATTAATGAGCGGAGGGGTAAAGGTCGGGGACTGTCGCAGTGGATTCATACATTTCCCACACACGCTTTGTGTCTGAAGGTGTCACAATCAATGTTCCTCGTCTGTGTGTGTGTGTGTGTGTGTGTTTGCGCGTGTCATTGTGCGGATGCTGGTTGCCATGGAAACAGAGGTGGTTGCTACGAGATTTCGAGTGGCCATGGCGACGAGGAGGGGCGCGTCCTCTCCGTGCAGAGAGACTCTCACACACACACACGGACGGACGGACGATGCAGTGCTGCAAGGTTCAGACACACTATGTGACGTTGGTGTGTCAAAAAAAAAAAAAAGAAGAAAAATCAAAAAAAGAAAAAAAAAAAAGAAAAATTAAAAAACCAGATGCAGACGACCTGAAAATATGTCTGTAGGGAGAGCCGTCCGATAAAACGACAACCGCCTGGCGTCTGACGGACGCGGCTCCTGTGGTCATATCGGGAATCGTCCGAAAGCGACGCGCAAGCTGCTGGCACTCTATAAATCCTGTATTATAATAATAATAATAATGTGTAATACATTGTAACAGTTCATATTACCGGTGACTGCGGTGTGAGATCTCCCGCCACCGCCCTACCGTCTTATTCTGTGCAGCCAAACGCAGCGCGTTTTGTGATCTGCGTTTGGAGAGTCGTAAACACTGACGCCTGCATCGCATCCCACACCCGGCGAACGCCATGCAAGAAACGCACACAGAACACGAGTTTTCCACGTCGCGTTCTGGCGTGAAGGGGGCCCTTAATATGATAGCAGATATTTTTATTTTATTAGAATAAAATAGTATAAAAATTTTATAAAGCAAATATATTTATATGTATATTGTATATATAAAATGTTATACGTATTTTTTTATCATAATATTATTATTATTATACAGGTTTTATATAGCGTCAACAGTTTGCGCAGCACATAATATTATATATATATATATACATATATACATATATATATATATATATATATATATATATATATATTATTTTTTTATTATTGTTATTAATATTTTATATACTGTATATATATTTATTATTATTTTATATTATTATTATTATTATTTATTTTATACAGTATTCTTTATTTATATATATATATATATATATATATATATATATATATATATATATATATATATGTATATGTGTGTGTGTGTTTTGTCTAATTATTATAGTTAATATTTTATTTTATTTAGATTTTTTTCTATCTAAATATATATATATATATATATATATATATATATATATATATATTCATATATGTCGTTTTTTATTTAAATATTATTATTAATATTTTATATACTGTATATATGTGTGTGTGTGTGTGTGTGTGTGTGTGTGTGTGTGTGTTTTTTTCTAATAATTATTATTGTTAATATTTGTATTTTTATTTTATTTTATACAGTATATATTTTTTTTCTATTTTATTTATTGGTTCCACTAGATTTTAGTTAGGGGTATCAGAGTAAAGGGGGCCGAATACAAATGCCCCCCCCCCCCCCCCCCCACACACACACACACTTTTCACATATTTATTTGTAAAAAAAGAAAACCATTTATCATTTTCCTTCCTCTTCACAATTATTGACACTGTTGGTCTATCACATAAAATACATATATCTAGATAGATATTTATTTATTTATTTATTTATATATGTATGTTTTTATTTATATATTATTATTAATATTTTATATACTGTATATATATTTTTTTTTTATTATTATTATTAAAGCAGTTGTAAACTGCTGAAGAATAATAAAAAAATAAAAAAATAAGCCTGCAAGGCCATGGCATAATGCGCTAGTACTGTATGCATCGTAAACTAGCACATTATGAAATACTTTCCTTAGAACGAAGCCCTTTCCATCAGCGCCCACTCCCTGCTGAGACGGCCGACATCTTCCCTCTGTGTATTTCTTTCGAGTTTGTGGGGGCTCCGGCACTGTGAGTGGCCGGAAGCCGCGATGACGTCATTCCCTGCGCATGCGGGTGGAAGCTGGACCTTCGGAGTGCGTGTGTTGATGATGTCAATCGGCTGCATGCACTCTGAATATCTTCTACACAGTGCAAGTTTAGGAGATATTCACAGTACCTACAGGTAAGCTTTATTATGGACCTACCTCTAGGTACAAGTGGTGTACCAGAGTTTACTACCACTTTAATATTTTATATACTGTATATATTTATTTTATTTTATAATATAATATATAATATATATTAATTAATTATATATTAATATTATATTATATTATATTATTAATATATATTAATATTATATAATATATATATATATATATATATAATATATATATATATATATATATATATATATATATACATACACACACACTATATTACCAAAAAGTATTGGGACACCTGCCTTTACACGCACATGAGCTTTATGGCATCCCAGTCTTAGTCCGTAGGGTTCAATATTGAGTTGGCCCACCCTTTGCAGCTATAACAGCTTCAGCTCTTCTGGGAAGGCCGTCCACAGGGTTTAGGAGATGTGTCCTATGGGAATGTTTGACCATTCTTCCAGAAGAGCATTTGTGAGGTCAGGCACTGATGTTGGACGAGAAGGCCTGGCTCGCAGTCTCTACTCTATTTTCATCCCAAAGGTGTTCTATCTGGTTGAGGTCAGGCCAGTCAAGTTCCTCCACCCCAAACTCATTCATCATGTCTTTATGGTCCTTGCTTCGTGCACTGGTGCGCAGTCATGTTAGAACAGGAAGGGGCCGTCCCCAAACTGTTCCCACAAAGTTGGGAGCATGAAATTGTCCAACATGCTTGGTATGCTGATGCCTTAAGAATTCCCTACACTGGAACTAAGGGGCCAAGCTCAACCACCTGAAAAACAACCTCCCACCATAATCGCCCCGCCAACCAAATCATTTCGACCAGTGCAGATCGAATGTTATGCATTGAAAAGATAAAAATAAAATAGTGATGTTGGGGAAAATACAGCATTATGGCCATTATATGGAGCTGAGGTACACCTTCTATAAATTTTTGCAAATGGGGCAAAATCAAATGTTATGTAAAACATTGTGATTGGCGAATATGCAACGTTACATACACGAGTGGAAGTTGCATATACCCAATAACGCTAATCAAAGCCATCTAGTGGCCATTTTTTTCCAGTATTCTCTCCATTAGCAGTTTTTGCTTCTTTCAATGAATAACTTTGAGTCTGCAGAGACTATAGCCTGAGAACATTCAGTTTTACCCTAATGTATTATATGTATGAATATTATACATTGTTTTATTTGTTGTTTTTTTTCAGGATACATACAGATTTATTGTAATGGAAAAATGTGATACATATATTTGTTTGCTAGCTAAGAAATTGTAAAAAAATAAAAATAAGAAAAAAAAGCATTTTCTTTTCTCAACGTTTGTCAACACCACCCCCCAAACATTTGATTTGTAAACAAAGTGCCTAAAAAAGGCTGGTCTTCAAGTGGTTAATAAGGTCTACTGTTGATGCTTGAGACCTTTTGGGTCTTTATCTTGGTTGTTGTCTTGGTGTATGCCTTGGTCTTTGTCATGGTCTATGTCTTGGTCTTTGTCTTGGTCTATGTCTTGGTCGTTGTCATGGTCTATGTCTTGGTCTTTTGTCTTGGTCTATGCCTTGGTCTATGTCTTGGTCTTTGTCATGGTTTATGTCTTGTTCTTTGTCATTTTCTTTGTCTTGGTCTTTGTCATCATCTATGTCTTGGTCTTTGACATCGACTATGTCTTGGTCTATGTCTTCGACTATGTCTTGGTCTTTGTCATCATCTATATCTTGGTCTCTGACATTGACTATGTCTTGGTCTTTGTCCTCGTCTATGTCTTGATCTATGTCTCGGTCTTTTGTCTTTGTCTATGCCTTGGTCTATGTCTTGGTCTTTGTCATGGTCTATGTCTTGGTCTTTGTCATGGTCATTGTCTTGGTCTATGTCTTGGTCTTTGTCATCGTCTATGTCTTGGTCTTTGACATCGACTATGTCTTGGTCTTTGACATCGACTATGTCTTGGTCTTTGTCATCGTCTATGTCTTGGTCTTTGTGCTTGTCTATGTCTTGGTCTTTGTCTTGATCTATGTCTTCAACTATGTCTTGGTCTTTGTCATCATCTATGTCTTAGTCTTTGTCATCGACTAAATCTTGTTCTTTGTCTTGGTCTATGTCTTGGTCTTTGCCGTCATCTATGTCTTGGTCTTTGTCTTGGCCTATGTCTTGGTCTTTGTCATCGTCTATGTCTTGGTCTTCGTCATCAACTATGTCTTGGTCTTTGTCTTTGGTCTATGTCTTGGTCTTTGTCATGGTCTTTCTCTTGGTCTATGTCTTTGTCATGGTCTATGTCTTGATCTTTGTCATCGTCTATGTCTTGGTCTTTGTCTGGTCTATGTCTTGGTCTATGTCTTGGTCTTGGTCTATGTCTTGGTCTTTGTCATCGTCTATGTCTTGGTCTTTGTCTATGTCTTGGTCTCTGTCATGGCTATGTCTTGGTCTATGTCTTAGTCTTTGTCATGGTCTATGTCTTGGGCTATGTCATCATCTATGTCTTGGTCTATGTCTTGGTCTTTGTCTTGGTCAATGTCTTGGTCTTTGTCATGGTCTATGTCTTAGTCTATGTCTTGGTCTTTGTCATTGTCTATGTCTTGGTCTATGTTTTGGTCTTTGCCTTGGTCTATGTCATGGCCTATGTCTTGGTCTTTGTCATCGACTATGTCTTGGTCTTTGTCTTGGTCTATGTCTTGGTCTTTGTCTTGGGCTATGTCTTTGTCTTTGTCATCATCTATGACTTGGTCTTTGTCATTGTCTATGTCTTGGTCTTTGTCTTGGTCTATGTCTTGGCCTTTGTCATGGTCTATGTCTTGGTCTTTGTCATGGTCTATGTCTTGATCTTTTTCATCGTCTATGTCTTGGTCTTTGTCTTGGTCTATGTCTTGATCTTTGTCATCGTCTATGTCTTAGTCTTTGTCTTGGTCTTCGTCTTGGTCTTTGTCATGGTCTATGTCTTGGTCTATGTCTTAGTCTATGTCATCATCTATGTCTTGGTCTTGGTCTTTGTCTTGGTCTATGTCTTGGCCTTTGTCATGGTCTATGTCTTGATCTTTTTCATCGTCTTTGTCTTGGTCTTTGTCTTGGTCTATGTCTTGTTCTTTGTCATTGTCTATGTCTTAGTCTTTGTCTTGATCTTTGTCTTGGTCTTTGTCATGGTCTATGTCTTGGTCTTTGTCATCGTCTATGTCTTGGTCTTTGTCTTGGCCTATTTCATGGTCTATGTCTTGGTCTACTGTATGTCATGGTCTTTGTCATGGTCTTTGTCATGGCCAATGCCATGGTCTATGTCTTGGTCTTTGTCATGGTCAATGTCTTGGTCTATGTCATGGTCTAAATCTTGGTCTATGTCATAACCATAATTGAAGGCAGGAATACTTTTCAGATCTTTGTCTTTACCCAGCAATCATAATCATATGTGAGGATAGAGATAAACACTGACCAAAAAATCGGGGTACATATTATTTATTTTTAGCACAAATGCCGTATGACATAAAAAATTGCAACAATCGCTATTTTATTCCCTACGGTGTCTACTAAGTATATATATATATCTATATCTATATATCTATATATAGATATATAAATATATATATATATATATATATATAAATATATATATATATATATATATATATATATATTATATATATATATATATATATAAAGTTTGGGGGTCATAAGTAATTTTGTAGCAAAAACTACTGATTTAGACTTGTAAACGAAAAGTGTCAGAAGAAGCCTGGTCTTCAAGTGGTAAACAATTCTGCACAGAAGAGTGGGCCATAATTCCTCCACCAGAGATGTGAATGACTCATTGCCAGTTATGGCAAAACGCTTGATTGCAGTTGTTGCCACCAAGGGTGGGGCAGCCGGTTAGTGTAAGGGGGCAATTGCTTTTTTTTCACAGAACTGTAATCCCCAAAGTTGAAAAAAATGTGTCTGGGCTTCCCCTGTAGATGTAGGTTGGTGACAGGTCCTCTTGGTTCTCCCTCCCGTATTGTTAGACAGCTGCTTTCCAAATCTCACAGTGTGAAAGCGGAGAGGGAGCCGATTATCATGGAGGATTATTGTGGGTGTAATCAGGTCTGCACGTGACGCAATCTGGCGATGCCGGTGGTATCCGGACCCCGCCTTACCTGCAAATCCTTGGGGATGAACAAGTGAAATTTGGCTTTTCCGGAGATTTCCTGGACGGCGGGTGACGCAGAGAACGCAATAGACGGGGATTGAATGTCAGCTGGTCTGGTTACAAGCAGAACTCGGTTTACTATGAAGAATATATCAGTAGACTTTGTTTGCTGCAATAAAGGAAGAACACATAAACCCTTCAGTGCTCATACCTGTAAGCCCCCCCCCCGGACACATTTACATTTCTGCTATGGGCCTGTATGTTTAGCGATCATTTTGTCATCAGTTATAAAGTAATACTTTAAAAAAAAAAAATGTGTTTCCATTTTTGTACATATTTTTAAAGTAATTTTACTGTAAATAAAAATATTCATTTTATTATATTATTGGTCTCATTTTAAAATGACACAAAAATGATGTTTCAGG